>NW_027185380.1:2700000-2702500 GCF_022577435.1 Embiotoca jacksoni | reverse complement strand
AAAATAACTTCACTTAAATATACTGGATGTGCATTATTAAACATAAAATATATTTCACCCGTAAAACTTCCTGTATTCATTCTGTCTAGTTGCAGTTTGCATTGACTTTGGAAAGCTGAAGCAAAAGCGTGTATTCAAAAAAGAAAAATCCTGTTTTCAGTAAAATTACAATGCAATTTAATTTAAAGTTGTTAAACAATGATACAAAATAATCTCCAAGCCCTTGTTTGTGTTGTATTTGCAGGCTCTGAAGACAACCAGGGCACGATCCCTCAACATCTTCCCACTAGCGAAAAAGGCAATTTTTTTTTGCTAGTTGCGATGCACAATCAAGGTAGCATTGCCAAAAAAAAAAAAAGCTTTTTTTTTTTTTTTTTTGATTACTTAAAAATTCTACAGTGTAAACCTTGACTTATTTATGAAGTACTTTTCAATAACAACAACACTCCATGATACATCACTTCTACATAACAGATCAGACTGCATTAAGACTTGCTGCATTTAACATCTGCAGCATGACAAATACCTTTTACCAAATAGAAGGGCTTTCACTCTGCCATTAATACTCCTTATAACATACAGCATGCAACATGCGCGGTGAACAAGTTGAGCAAAGGTATTCTGACACATGCAGTCCACTACACGACATATCTGCAATACTAAATGTTGCAGTTTAATGATGTAGAATATTAGTGACGGTAGCTTTATTTTTTTTTAATACTTGATTTGCATTAACAGTAGTTTCGAGTCACTCAGGAAGAGACAGCGAGAAGAGTCTGCTTCATAAGCTGGCAGCCACCCACCGCATGTGGTGACAAGATGACCGCGTCTCTTGGTTTTGGTCAACGTACTCTGGCACGCTAGTTTGCCTCTCGCTGACTTGACTCCCGGTTCTCTAGTGAGCCTCTTTAGCGCCTGAGCTGTTTAGGTGAGCCTGGGACAAACTCCAGAGATTAAATTATGTGGAAAAGAAGATTAAATAGTTATTATCCCATCTGCAGCTAGACAAGTACACACACACACAAGCAGGTACGTATACATGTTCGCAAACTCGTGAGCACGCACACACGCGGACGGTCAAAAGACACAGGGATTTTCGATGGAGGTACATATTTCGTCTGTGGCTGCAGATATTTTTGAGGGACCGTTGTACGCGAATTATTTAAATAACCATTATCATGTGTTTTGTTTAAAAGCAGATACAATACTTGTATGTTCAAAAGATTATGCTGTTTTCCTTGGAAAAAACTTTCCGCTGCTCACTTTCTAGGACAACCCTTCATGTTTTTAACACACCACTGAAAGGCAGACCATACATGATTAAGAAATGGACCACCACCCTGCCAAAATAAAAGCTTCCACCCAGCTTCCACTTAATTCTAAGTCACAGAATTAGTTCTACTTAACAGAGGGATTGAGAGAGTGATCTAAATGTGGTTGTTTTGGGAAGCTTGCCTGCCGTCAATTCATGTCTTTCTGATAGACATGTAAGTTTGGAGAGCTGCCCACACGTCCCTGAGCCTCTCGGTTGTTACAACCGAGGGAGATAGAAAAAGGGCAAAAAAAACTAAAAAAAAAAAATGGAAGAGAGAGCGACAGAGACAGAAAGAGAGAGAGAGAGAGAGAGAAGAGAGAGAGGGAAAAAACGTGTGCTGTCTGTCGCAGAGTGGAGCTTTCCTGCCCTGGCTGCTCATCGGAAGCTCGGTGCCGAGTGTGTGTCCAAGTCTCTTTGAGGAAGGGCTGGAGCTAACCCACACACTCTCAGCAGCCAGCATCAATGGAGCTTTCTATGGCTATGAATCAAGACACACATCCAAGAGCATCCGTGGCCTATGTATGGAGCGCTGCTGTGTAATAATACTGTATGGTCCCACACATACATACTGGCTTTATACAGATTAAAAGCCACTGAATGGCTTTTGCGGGTCTCTTTTTTTCTCTCTCTCGCTCTCTCTCTCTCTCTCTCTCTCTCTCTCTCCCTCTCTCTCCCTCTCTCTCTCTCCCTCTCTCTTTCTCTCTCTCCGGTGTGTGATCATGGGAGGTATGCATACAGTAGCTATATTTGGGGCTGGGGGGGATTTGCAAAGCTGTGTTTTCCAGCCAGAGCTCAGTATTAGTGCACAAAGACAAAGAGCAAAGCAGAGTCACATGCATTTGCACATACTGCACATGCGAAGGGCACATACACTTCACACATACAGATCATGCATGTGAAAAAAAAAAAGAAAAAAACATTTAGAGAGGGTTTTTGTGGAAAATCTTGCTGTCAAGGTCAAAATATTTCTTGTGTGAAACCCCTAACACGCTTTTTTTATGGTAATATATTGTAAATTCATATTGTATATCATGCTTAGTCCGACCACTTAACTAGCATCTGCGCAAGAAAGTAAGTAAAAAATAATGTGTTTGTCTTTTTCCTGTGACAAACTTGAGGCCATAATTCACCACCTCTTCATTTACTACTGCATCTCTGCATAAACACACAATTACACATGCATCA
>NW_027185380.1:1925000-2015000 GCF_022577435.1 Embiotoca jacksoni | reverse complement strand
AGAAACGTATGTACGCTCACGCTCGTTCATGTTTGCATGCAGATGGCATGTTAAGCTCTTTTATACCTGTCCTGTGATATGCAGCGGAGGACTGTCATCACTGGCAGCATCAAGCCTCATGTGTGCAGTCAACACATACAACGTTTGCCCTTGCAACAAGCTCCCGTTTCCTCACACCCTGCACACGGAGCTTAAAAGCCTCACCTCCACCTACATGCAGGCCCGCTCACGCCGCCGTGTGGACTGGATCGGGCTGCTCTCCCCGCGTAGCAAGGTGTCCGGCTGACGTGCTCGTTTGTCATGCGTGGCATCGGGAGGCAGGGGAGGATCTCGGAGGAGCAGAGTCTCAGCTCCTCGCAGCTCCCAGGCGGCATTTTTTTTGTTTTTTCTGCTTTGATTCTCCGGCAGATACGCTGGCGTCCTGAAATGCTTCGTTTAGCCCGAGTATGAGTGTAAAGCGCCACCAGCAGCCCCTGGAGGCCGCAACGTGTAGCACACATTAGTGTATGAACGTGTTGGGACAGAATGGACAACATGGTTGGCTGGCTGATTTCTACTACGTACTGCTGTGCTGGTTAAAGGCATAGTATGACATTTTTGATACATGCTCTTCTGGTAAGTTGACCAGACTGACCTCTATCATGTCTGTACAGTAAATATGTAGGTGGAGCCAGCAGCTGGTTAGTGTAAAAATGACTGCTGTTTTGTCGGGGTTTATTAGGGGCAACATGTTTTGGCCTGGACCAGTAACTTTTCTGCTGGTTGCCTGGCAACTGGTCCCAACCAAGAAATAGAAAGAAGCCGATTGTTAAGTTAACACTACGGTGAGCTGGTAGTTGGATTTGATCACCCTCGGACAGAGCAAGGCGAGCTCTTTCTCCTTTTCCAGTCATTGCACGGAGCTAAGCCAACTGACTTCTCTCTGCCGCTTCATATTTATCGTACCAACGTGACAGGATTGATCTTCGTATCGTATATATCGGCTACAAAGTGAAAAGAAGAATGTAGAACGAAGGGTTTATCCCTTTGAGAGCATTATTTGTTCTCAATTTATTTTTTAATCCCGCCTAATCATATGGTGTTATGAGATGTCCTGTGTGGAAAACTTACATCTGGCAGAAGAGGACAGGTCAAGCGGCCAAAACACTGAGATTAATCTTCTGCACACCATTAATGAAGTAAATTTCAAGGTAATTAAGCGATTAAATGATACCTTTACAGTATATTGTAGATTTCGGAAAATGCCAGCAGCAATGGGGTCATTAAAATCTTCCTCTAAGAAGCGCGGCTATCCACACCAAATTTGGCAACAGTGGGTGTCGAGCCCTGCGACGATATATGGCTAGAAAGGGAAACTGGGTGAAAACGATTGGTGGTGGTGTTTTCTACTGCTGACACTTGACAGTGGTTTTGACAAGAGAAATATCCTCCGCATGATGTAGATTCGTATTTGCAAATGCTTTTTGTGGCCAGTTGGGCTTTTTTAAACTCTTAATTCAGGGATTTTCACCCACTCGTCCTTGCAGATCACTGAGATATTTTAGGCTCTCTTGCAGGCGTTTAAGATTTGCCCACACATTTTCAATGATGTGCAGGTCAGAGTACTGAGAGGGCTGTTCCCAAACCTCCAGCTTCCTTTTCTTGAACTAGTTCATGGTGGATTTGAGGCTTACATTGTCCTGCTTTAGAAGCCGGTCTCTTTTTGTCTTTAATTTCTTGACTGACGACGGGTCATTGGAATCCAGAATTTGCTGATCCGAAGCAGAATCCATTATTCCCTCTATCCTTGAAATGTTTTCTTTGCCACTGGCTGCCACACAACCCCAAAGAGGAATATTTACAGCCACATGCTTCACAGTTGGCCAGGTGTTCTTTCCATCAAATGCTGCTCATTTTTTCTCAAAATTGCGGCGATAGGCAAGGAGCTCAATTTTAGCTTCTTTTGTCCGCTTGTTTCCAAAGATGATTGTCTTATTCAGACGTTGACTCTTGTAATCAGATCACAGGTTGGATTTCCTTCTGAAAACTCTTCCATGTAGACCGTGTTTGTGCATCAGCGCCACTCAATGAATGGTGCACCACCGCTCCTGGTGCCAGTTAAACTTTCCTGCAGTTCCTTTGCAGTCATACGAGAGCCTTGCTTGCACAGTTTGATACGTATTTTTTTCAGATCATCTTATAAATTCCACAGTTGCCCTTAACTGCCATTTTTAAGGACATATTGAACAGTTGAAATTGCAAACTCAAAGCAATTTTAAATCTTTTTAACGCCTTTGCCAGCTTTGTAATTAGCTTAAATTTCAGATTCAAGGTCAGTTGAGTGTTGAAAAGTCAAAGAATTTCTCTGAACCGTCATCGGCTGATGAGTTAATGAAGCTCTGAGATTTTACGGGTAGAAGATTGACCAAACTTTTCATCATACCACAATTAGTTTCATTTTCTTGTTAGTTTTTAATGAGATAAAAAAAAAAAAGTGCAGTAACATTTGAAGAGGCTCATTTTTAGAGTCTGTATGTTGCTGGCTTGTACTTGAAAATCAAGAAAATATGTTATTTGCTGATGGGTGCCAAAAATATTGCATACAGCTGTAGTTTATAAAATGTCTAATTTGTTTATCTGGGGTCTTAGTTACACCAACAGTGTTTGTTTTGTTTTGGGATTAAGCTGCAGTGCATCTGACTGTTGATGGCATCTTTTCTCTTTGTTTGTCTGCGGAGGTTTGGAGGTCAGGAAGGAAAGATTAACCACCCATTAACTGACAAGCTGATTCATTGCCGGGAGCAGAGCAGGACAACAACAAAATACCAGTGAATTCTGTTAAATTTAAAGCGACAGGCCACAAATTCATTTTTAATTTAGCTTTTATGCTGTCTTATCTTTAGTGTTGAACAGTCGCTGCCACGGCGCATCTGTGCTGCATGATCAAGACATACTGTAGGATGGAAGTCAAACTGGGACAGCTAGGATGGCTTCCTCTTTTTCTTTTGTGCAGATCTTGATGTTCTGTTCGTGGTGCAATTTCCTTAGTCTCATTGTTCATGGTGGTGATTACGGTGCATGTAAACCACAGAAACCGGTGTTAAAACATTTAAAATTTAGTATGTTATGAGTTCAGTTTGTCCACTGAGCTGCAAAAGAACAACCTTTTCCCCTCCGATTTTCACGAAAGAAAATAAACGAGTTTTCTTCAAACTTTCAGTGGCACTGAGAAGTGAGTGTTGCTAACAACCACCTCGGGGAGCGACACATTCCTGGGACCCCGCAATTAACTTACCTCTTCATGATTCAGGATTGGGTTTCTTTTCGCAGTTTACCTACTTAGATCGCAGACTGTTCAAACTTCACATCCTTTCTCTCGTCTCGTCACCATCTTTCATTGTGATGGTGGCACCTCGTTATTTTCTCTGGCATCACGTCAGTGTCTACAACACAAAAGAGAAAATCGACACAATCTATTCATGCATTTTATTGACTTGCAGATGACATGAAAAGCGAACACTGAGTATTGTAACCAGATTGTTGCGTAAGTCTCTCTTTAACTGTTTTAGCTCCTGAAAACTGGAGTTGCAGTGTTTGAAAGCAGTATGAGAGTTACATCTGTGTATCTACCCACATAAACCACAACAGTGTCAGTATTGATGTTGAGGAATGCTTTGTGCATTGGTGTGCCAAATGTATTTATGACATTTGACCCTAAAAAGGACAAAACAGTAAAAAAAAAAAAAAAGCAAACAAAAAAGCAAACATGATTTACACCAATAACACCAACATGTATTTTTCTTCACTGTGACTTTACGGATCTTTAAAGTGCTGCCTGTGTTAAGTGGGTCTTAAACTAATTGCCATTCTCATTCATTTTCACTCATTAGCAACTGACAGATCATTTTCTCGATTGACGACTCATTATTTGGGAAAATAAAATGTTAGGATTTTGCACAAAAAAAAAAAATCGTCCTCATGACTTGTTTCATCCAACCTGTGGCCCAAAACCCAAGAAAGAAAAGCAGTAAATCACCAAATTCAAAAGTGACTTAATCAGTTCTCTTATTTTCACAGGTTTTTACCAAAAGGTTTTTATCTGTGATATCCTTGACAGGGGTATAACTTAATTCTTCTTCTGCTGCTGTGACCCCGGGCCCCCCACAGGGATCATTAAAGTTTAATCTCAGCTCTTTTCATCTTAATAGTTCCCGGCACCTGACGTTCGGTCCTGTCCGCTAAACGAAGAGAAGCTGGGTGAAAATAAACGGAGTCCGAGTTCCCAGTGTTTAATCCCACCGAGCGGTGCCTGGTACAATACCATGTTAGGTAGCAAATGAAGCTGTGTGGGTGTATGAGTGAGTGGAAGAGTGAATATAGAGAGCGTTCAGGAGGAGTGAGCTGGATATTGGTAGCAGAGAGCAAGACTGATACCATTTATTGTTTTGTGTTGAGAACATGTGGAAACGGGCACTCTCTTTTGACCTATAGGTAGATAACCGTGAAAAGAGGACGCTTTTGCAGTAAAAAAAACAACTCCTGAATACTACTGACCTCGTGATGGGCGAAAATTTTGGTAAAACCGTTTTGCCGTTTTAGCGTGAATGCTTCATCCCCCCCTGTATGCAAAAAGGAATTTTGTAGTTTCGTCAGCAGCTCTGTGACTAAACTTTAAATTTCCCTTCAACCACCACATTGTCACTAAATATCAGTTTGAAACGATCTCACTAAAGGCTCCCTCTGCACTACACAACATAATGTCGCACAATGACCGACAGCGAGAGCCACTTTGACCCACTCTCAAACTTTTAGTTGTGTGTAGTTTGGACGCAGCATCGACGGCAAACTCTTTGTGTTGATTTAAACTGAGCTTTTTGGTGTCCTCATCGGAGACGTCAACGCTTTTGGATCTGCCTCGAAGATTATTTTCCTCCCTCTCTGTGTCAGCTGTCAATGACTGTACAAAATACCGAAAGTAAAATACTAACTGTGAGGTGTCGCAGAAAAAAAATCAATGAGCAAAATTGACAGTGCATTAGTGTGAGTGAAAAATCATACAATCTGCATCGATCAGCCTTGAGGAGAGAATCTCTTCTCGAGTAAGCTAGCTGCAGTGTGTGTGTGACACTCTGTGCCTGAGGAAACCCCTCAACCAGGTGTGTATGAATGTGTTTGTGTTTTTTTTTTGTTTTTTTTTTGTGGGGGGGGATGTTGAAAAAGCTGTTGCAATTAATAATGGAATCAACCGCCTGGTGTGTGGTGTGGTTTGGCTTCCCTAATGAGGACTGGATTCATCCTCAGTCTCCGACAGTACGCCGAGCGGGATATGCTGCTCTCCAGCCTGTTTCCATGGAGATATTCAGGAGCTGTAACATCCCCCCCCCACCACCACCACCACCACCACCACCACCCCTTTCCGCTGTACATTCCTCCAAACAGTGCTGCTTCATGAGGGGGATCTGGGCCAGAGTGTGCATGTGTGTGTGTGTGTGTGTGTGGGAGGGGGAGAGAGGGGTGAGGGGGGGGGATTTAATGGTGTCATAACAGGCACACAGACACGTATGGTGCCATTGATGGATATGCTTATTCTATTGTGGTCGTATTAAGTGTGTGTCAGTACCTCCGGTAGTGTGATTGCACAGTACGTTGGTGTGTGTTGTACTCGCTCTCCTGGTGTTTCAGGCTAGGAGCCGCTAATCTTGAAGCCCCGCTGTAGCGAACGTGCAAGTGTGTGTGTGTGTGTGTCATAGCGAGTTACGGGGGCTGAATTATCAGACTTGCGCACGCGTGTGCGTGTGAGTGAGTGTGTGCGGGAGATACTGTAGTTAGTCAAGAGTGACAGAAAGAGAGAGAGAGAGAGAGAGAGAGAGAGAGAGAGGAGTGAGATGAGGAGAGTGAGAGGGCGAGAGAGGTTAGGAGGAGAGAGACGGAGAAACAGAAGGTGAAAAGATGATGATCTAACAAATGCAGAAAATAATGGTTCTCTGTAAAGTGTGCTGTATAATCTCATTGAAAAAAGTCCCGCTGCTTCCTGTGAGCTCTGTGTGTGTGTGTGTGTGTGTGTGTGTGTGTGTGTGTGTGTGTGTGTGTGTGTGTGTGTGTGTGTGTGTGTGTGTGTGTGTGTGTGTGTGTGTGTAGTTACTGTATGTGTATCCCCACAGGGCTGTAACGCCAGAAACAGACTCCTGTTGTTCTTGCTTGCAAGGTGACAAAGGTGACAAGTGACTCCTGGCCAGACAAAGAGGCCTCCGCTGGGACGGGAAAAAAAAAAAAAAGTTTCAAAAAATAGCTGCAAAAAGGATCTTTCTGTCCTGGTGGAATGATGCAGTGCAGACCTGAGAAGAGAGTTTGTCAGGGCAATCCCTGGAGCAACAGGATTTCTAATCCTCAAGCTCTTCCCTGTCAATATGCAGCCTGTGTGTCTTTGAAGGGCAGCGCGGCTCTTTGATTCATCGACCGTATCTCGTAGTTTTGCGGTTGTTGCTGCTTCGTCTCGTCAGAAGAGCGAGAACATAATTAGGCTCGAACCTGCGGAAACCTTTTCTCTCCTTGTTGTTATTTTGAAGGCCCATCAACTGCTTTTTGGGCCACTTCGAAGCAGCAGAACGAGCTGCTGGTTTATAATCATTTGGGACTCTATCTTTCACCCGCGAGCGCAACTCGAGTGTCTTTGCCAGTTTCAGACCGATGAAGTTGTCATTTTCCCCTCCAGCACCCATGATGTTGAAATAGCACATGTGCTTGTGCCTGTCTGAGCGCTCATTAGCGTGTTGGTCTTAAAATGAGGTGTGGTCGGGTGCATCGTTGGTGCATTGTTATCTTGAAGCTGCTAAAAGTGTTTGTGCTTTACCTGGTCTTAAGTCAGTGCTGCGGTATTCTACTGTTATTTTAAAGGAGCATTATCAGGATGATAATATGCATATGGTGGGTGATCAACACGTGTTCACCCTGCTCGTCACACACGGAGCGACATGCAGCACTGCACAAACATACCAAAGATTGAAACCCCCCCCAAAAAATTACCTTGTGAAAGATTATTATTGTATCATCAGTCTGCAGACGAGCAGATCGGTTTCCACTGTAGAAAAGCGTTTTTTTTTCCCCCAACTACTTGCCAAATTCGCTGTAACAATTGCAATCGACAAAGGTTCAAGCTCTTTAAAACAAATAGGAGATGACACTCTGATTGGTTTATTTCATGTTACACCCGAAACACGCCTATGATTAATTAAAAGGACTAAGTAACACCCCTTTGAACAATGCGCTTTAGTTTGTGCTCTGGTTCTCCACCGTTAAACTGTGAGCTTAGATCTTTAAAACGCACAGAAATACCAATGACTGTTTCTTAGAGTTCAGGACATGTTCCTTTCATTGAACTAAGGAGCTGCTGTAGAGCCTTTTCACTGGACTCAGCTGAAAACGAGTGTGTGAGAACGATAAGAGTGAAAGTAAAGTCACAGGCAGGACAACTAAACATCAAGTGGTAAATCACACTTCATGCATTGTTAAAATACCATTTAAAACATACCATTCAAATGAATTATGAAAATGTCAAAATCCTCATTACAGGCCCGTCCACGCCAATATATTAAAACCGCACACTAGATCAAATTTGAAAATGGATACATGACGCAAATATGTCCTCAATTTGTTGTTTTATATTTTTTTTTAAATAGTCGGAATCAACTTGATCAACCTGTGTTGTTTTAATCGGAATGCCATCAGGTGTGAAATTGATCTGAGAGAGTGTGTGTGTGTGTGTGTGTGTGTGTGTTCTCCCCAGCTGTGTACAGCGAACATCTCCATGCACAGCTGATAATAGGACATGCTGTGAGTAGAGTTAGCCTGCAGAGATGCTGGGTGGCAGGAGTCATCTCAGTCTATCGCACTCTGGGGAGCGCTTATAGGATCAGTACGAGTCGAGGCGGGAGCGAGGCTGTGTGTGTGCGTGCGTGCGTGTGTGTGTGTGTGTGTGTGTGTGTGTGTGTGTGTGTGTGTGTGGGCACACTAAGGTTAACATTACCGCATGGGCTTGATCCTTTGCCAGTGCCATGGCGCCTGCCGTGTGTTAATGGCCACAGTGCTCGGACTCACGCAGGGCAGCAGTGCCTGCCAGGTGGTACTTGTCCACACTGGGAATTCAGAGTGCTGATACTAATGTGCTAAACCGGCGTCCAGTCAGGCCGAGGGGGGAAACCCGAGGGCCCACAGACAGGATAAAACGCCGGCACGGCATGGCAAGGTGCACCGCTTGGCTGGTTCACTCAGCCGGAAGCTCGCATGCTCCCTGTCATGCTCCGTTTTTGCATCATGTACTTAAACATGTGAGCAGGTGCTCAGTCGAAAACACCCGTCAAATGCAGGTGTTTACGTGGAAGGAAAAAAAACAACTATTTTCCTTTACGTCTTCGTGATAAAATGCCGCTTTACTCTTGAAAGGGTCTTTCTTTCAAAGTAAAATTCACAGCTTCACAGTTTTTGTACTTGCCTCGCGCACAAACACCGTTTTCAACTTCTTCTTTTTTTTTTTATATTTGATTTCAAACAAAAAACATTCTTTCAACTTTTAAATCATTTTGGCAAATCCCTAACCAGCCTCTAATCAGAAGGCTCTGCCCACTTGGAAACAACCTATGTAAGAGCTTTGTACTTGACTCTCGCAGGCTGCTGGCGCGCAGCACCCTCAGGCTGGCCTCAACAGCAAACCTTCGGCTCATCAGCACAACTTGAACACGGACGTGCAATATTAATAATGCTGAATATTCCACTTGGATCCGTCGAGCCTCTCACACATCGTCTGCAGTTCACTTTTGAGTCCATTTAGCAGTTTGGTTAATTTTTGAAATAGTGTTTATCAAGATGTAAATCCTTTCAACAGAAAACAATTTGAATATATACAGGCCTGGGATTGCGCTTAACAAATTTGGTAAAAACGGACTTTTATAAATAAAATTTCCCGTTGAAAGAACAGAACTTTCCCCATATGTGTGGCACATCAACGCAATCCCATAATTTAGTTTGAGGCCTTTTGGCAGCCTCAGCGTTCGCTAATCATTTTAATTGCGTGGGATTAGATAGATCTGTTCATCACTGCGGAAACACAAGAGGCTTAAAGATCGTGGCCTGCGCTCTGATGTGTCACGGCACACAGACAGAGGTGAGAACACTGACAACAAAGTCTGGCGCCCTGCTGCTGGTGACAGTTTAATTCAAATCTAATTATGGGAAATTCTGGAGCTTGTCTTGGTTTTTACTCCCATCTGCCCGCACAGGGAGTGAAAGTGTTGACATGCACCTTTTCAAGGGTTTGAATCAGACCACGGAGGGGTCCCCCCCCCCCCCCCAATCGACACAAAACCGGATTTTTAAAATACCATCACAGAGGCAGAAATCGTACTCACCGGATGTAGAAGGTCGGTGTAAATCATATGCTGTATATAAGAGTGGACGTAGCCTCCGGGTCGGAAAAGCAAGGCCAACGCGAAAGTGCCTTAAACTGCAATACCACCAAGGGCCACTTGGAGTTAGCTTGAAAAAGCCTCTGGTTTCATTGACTCCCATTCAACTTCTCTCAAGAAATTCAATTCAATTCAAAGTCAATGCAGTTTTTCCACAAGTCATAATGGTGTCATGCGCTAAATTTACTCCTTCTGATCAGTTTTCTTGTGGTCCATCTGAAAATAATACCATAAATAATAAGATATTAACTCTCAAAGAGCACTATGTTTGGGGGCGTGTCTGTTTAATTGACAGGCCTGGGGTGCAGTCAGGTTTCTGCTACAGGTGGGCGGGTGTAGTGTCCTCGGAGATCAATTCGGATCCACCGCTCGCTCCTCCCAAGCTCATCCAGATCTGGTCACATCTCCATCTAAAATAACAAGATGGCAAATGGCCGAATCGACGAAGTTAAGGCTTCAAAACGGCAGTTCACAGACCAAGGGGTGACGTCACGGTTGGTTACCGATTGATATATACCAGCCATTAGCCGAATATTTCAGTCTACATTCTCCAAACCCTCCGCTATCTGCGTTTTCAAAATCCCCGTCGCAATGGAAAACAACAACAACAACAACAACGACGACGACGACGAGCTCGGACCGGCAACCTTTGTTCTTGCAGTGTCATCGCAGCTTATATTATTCAGTGCATCCACGGATCTTTTTTGTAAAGTAAAACGGACAGTTAGTAAAAGCATGCACCTACCCTCCGCGCCATTATTCTGTCAGACCATTAAAACCAAAAATCAAATCTCTCTGCTCTCATGAATCAACACGCTTTAGGTGTTTTGCTGCAGAATACCGATATCCCATAATCCCATTCAGGATTTTGAAGTGTGACATGTCAAGTCAGGAGGTGTCACACTCAGGCAGCCACGTCTGAAAGCATCCAGTTTATTACCTCCGCCAACTAGGTAATGTTTTCAGTCCGTTAGTCTGTCTGTCGGTGGGAAGGACATGTCTGAAATCACTACTGAAAGTTAGACCTCGGACAAAGGAGAGTTCCACCGTACACTGATTTTATAGACCAGCGTTGATACTGATGAAGCAGATATTGGCCACGATGTAACTGATCAGACTTACATAACACTTTTCGTGACACAGCAACCCCTGACCTCCTTTTACACTTCAGTACATGAAAATATATGAATGAGTTCCACAAATGAGGTATAACTGTTTGAAATCGTTTGTAAGACGAACAGTTATTTAATTGGCACTGTGTAATTACAAATACCCTTAGTTGAGGTATAGGAATTGATATGAGCCAGGAGAAAGTTGGATCTGTGCACCCCGATCATCCTAAAAATGTAATTTTATGTTTAACACGAAAATAAAATGTTTTTTGATTTAATTTTTTTATTGTTTTTTTTTTTATTGTTTTTTAAGATGTGATGTGAAACAGTCATTCTGAAATAGACTTTTATAATTCTTTCATATCCAGTTTTTTTTTTAATATTGTTAAAACATACAGGCCCTCATCAGCCAATCAGCATGACATCTGGAGATACAGTCATACTGGAGGCTGGTGCTCTCAGAGTGAACTTCTCTCCTGGAACCACAAATATGGTCCAATGTTTCAGATGCTGCTGCTGTCTATTGTTTTTTGTGGTCTACATTCCTGGTGCAGTTCCTACGGTGGTATTTATTTGTAAAGGAGTAATGAAAATGCATGAGCAGGTGATCATAATAAAATCTGGATCCGTCATATGAGCTGCTGTCGAAAACAAAGCCACCGACCCTGCGGAATTACGTCGCGTGCTTTTATTGGAAATCGCATTACCAATTAGTTTATGTCTTGTACCCGCAAAAAAACAATTTGGATGAATGTCTTGTTAGCCTGAAGAGTTCTGATTTGATTCTAGTTTTATCATATTTGCCTTTGCACCCGTTATCCATTCAACCCGTTATCCCTGCACTAAACCCCTGACAACAGCAGCGCCACCGCCCAGGGTGCTCCGAAACCAGAACACAAGCCTGCTATTGTTACTGCAGATGGGCATAATAAGAAATATTGCTGCGTGAAATACGCCAGTTTGTGCTTGTGTAATCTCCCACAGCAGCAACTTTATTAAAATATTCTGTCACTGCAGTGTGCTCCTGGTGTCTTAAGAAGAGACAGCTTCTGTTGAATGTCAGGCCGCTTTGACAAATCACACTCGAGTGGGAAAGTCGCACTGCTACTTGTGTGCAAAACACAGCTGATAGGCCGGGAAATAAGGATGGCCTTTATACGGCTGGTGCTGTTTGTTTGTGTGAACTTTGCATGACAAAGGTCTGAGGACCAAAACATTGTGTTATGAAAGTGGGTTCAATTGATGGACAGCGTGCAGGATTCTTCAACAGCCTGTGAATGACAAAGCAGCTTCTCTCTATACGCTACAGGTTCCTGCCTGAAAATCTGTAGATAGATTTACTCATACGGTGGTTGAAATACGGAGATGTAGACAGCAGTCACCTATTTGAAAATGACACAGGTCTGTCAGTCACTGCAGAATTCAGCCTGTGCAGTCTGGAGCCAACGAAGTTTGAACAGAAAAAGAGGAGAATCTCCGTAGTGGGTGCAAGACGACAGTTGCAGAAAATGCTTCAAACCAAAATGTCATTAGGAAAACAAATTAGGATCATTTCTGGGATAGCCCCATTCAAACACAAAGCCTTAGGCCTCATAGTGGAGTTCTAGTTAATACATGACAAAATATATTAGCTAAGTGGGGAGAATGTCTTCCAACACAGAGTAAAAATGGAGTTTTGAGAGTGACAAGTCAAACACCTGGACAAGTAATTACAGTCATTGGTATTTATCAATAATCATATCGACCACCTACATATATGGCAGTTTGCACAATACAGGACAGTCCAAATGTTCCTTGTTATCCTTTGAAAAATTGAGGCTTACAAAGTCCAGCAAAATGCAAAACCGGGTTCTGTTTAAGAGTCTATTACATGTACTATCGACTACATCACTTGTTTTTCCCCATTTCCCTGCTCACACTGCAGTTAAGGTGAATGAATCACAGCAGCCCAGAGGCATGCTGTTATACTTAACAACTGGTTTCAGTAGAGCACAAATAAACGATCAGAGTTCCACGTAGGCTGAAACAACATACAGCCCATGTATGCAGGCACAAACACACAACTCGAGCACTGATGGGCTGCAGACGTCTGATTACACAAAGAGGCCAGAGGTGGCTGAGGAAGACATCTTGTGCACATGATCAGACACTTGTTTTTGGATTCTGATTAAGTAGTACAGCTAACAGTCATTTGGTGGCATGACTAACAGTATTAGTTCTTAGCCCGTTTCCAGCATTAACTTTATTATTCATACAATGTGCTCAGCGGGTGCAGGCTAGTAGGAGGAGAGAGTATGGCATCCTGTTTTGTTCGCACATTATTTTTCTCCCAAACCAGTCACTGAAACACTTAACGTTATGTCCTGAAAGATGTTTTTTTTTCTCTATATAATTGGATGCAGTTACATTTTTCAGTTTACACTGACATTGTTTATGTATTTTGGGGTAAACCAGACCCATATTTTACATTGACTGGATTTCTAGGTCAGACTGAAATTCACAAATGTGATTATAGTCAACTTAAGATGACAAACCGCTACAGATTTGGCCTGTAAAAAAAAAAAAGGAAAGAAAAGGCAATAATATACTGTATTTCCCCTCCAGGAATCCGTTTTATCCATCACGCTGTAATAATCAGAGCTATTGGACATAACGTATAAATCCACTCATATATTCATTAACTCTAATTGCTTTATCCTGAACGGGGTCATGGGGGGGGGGGGGGGGGGAGGCTGGAGTTCCCCTCAGAAAACCCACGCAGGCAAAAGGAGAACGTGCAAACTGCACACAGTTCGAACCCCAGAACCTCTGGTTGTGAGGTGACAGTGATTAGCACTGATTTAAGTCTGGTATTATATTTTTTTCATAGGCAATTTTCCGGTCTCTCTGCGAGTACTTTACCATGCATCATTAAGCCAATTCATTATCTTTGAAATAAAAAAAGATAATAAATAAATATAGTTCTCTTTTTAGTTCCCTGTCAAAGTAATTTACTCGATCAGTTTAAAAGTATAGTTTTTGTTTTGGTAAATGTTTATCAAAAAGGAGGAAATAGTGCATTTGATGGGGATTATTTCCATCTGCGGATTAATCGACATTTAGTTTTTCTAGTTTCCTAGAGAACAGCAGCAGAATTAAGTGTGTGGGACAGACTCAAAATAAACTACCCAGGCTCATATTAAAGGCGCAACAGCGTGGTCTATTTACGTGTTTTACTGGCATACATCACTGCAGTTTATACCAGATTAACACAAGTCACCACCAAGTTTCTGGGTTTTGTGTGTTCTGGTTCTGACTGATTTACTCCAGATTATTGGATCTGTGCTAATTGTAAATCTGATTAACACTTTATGCAGCTTCAACTGTTACTGAATGTTTCAAATGGTTTATTTAAGGGGAAACATGCAGATATCTCACATTAGGTTTTGCTTGGTTCCACTACAGCGCTGTGCTGGCAGTCGTAACTGTGTGCCCTCATCACATTATCTGTGCAAATACTCTAAAATATGTGAAACCTCTGGCACCTGACGGAGCTTAATTATTGATGTCGCTTCAGAGGACATGTTGGAGGAAAAATATCTCATTTCTCTTAAACAATATATTTTCTCATTTCCTTTCTCCTCACATCTTTTCCTTGCATCGCCCCTCATGCCTTCAGTGCAGTGATTAAGAGGCAAGGAAAAGATACAAGTGAGGGAAACGTTGATGCGGTTGAGGTGAAGTGAGGTGCTCCCTGTTTTTTGGAGAAATAATCTACCCGGTTTGACCCGTGCTGCTGCAGTTCCTGCACATCTCCATTAGAGGTCACAAACCATTTAAGTCATACTGTTTCCATTCCTTCTCTGCACATCATCACTAAATAGATATCAATCAGTGATGCACTACTGTGTGAAATGCCTCGTTTAAAGATGTGGGTTGCCCTGCAGTGCAAACACACGCGCGCGCGCGCGCGCACACACACACACACACACACACACACACACACACACACACACACACACACACACACACACACACACACACACACACACACACACACACACACACACCTGCATTGTGCCCTGCTCTCCATTTTTCCCTCTCATGTGATGCACCCTTTGCTCTCGCTCACTGCTTACTAAGCTCGGCTAAGTGTTGCTTTGAGATTAATACATAGGAGGCCTCTTTGCCAGATGATGTAATAATCGTGGTGGTTGGCTGTTGCCTAGATACACGGAGACAGCAGAGAAAAAACACTGAGCCAGGTCTTGCTGTCTCTGTCACCGAGACCCTGAGGACCATTTGTGTCCATCAGAACAAATGCTTTTCAGGGAGGGGGGGGCTGCTGCTCACTTTTGGAGCCAGTATTGAGGAAAAAAATGAAAATGAAATATCCTTAAAATCTAAGAAAATATATACATCTAAGAGACAAAAAAAAAAAAAATGCACAAGTGTAGAAACTCTTTATCTCTTGTTCGAAACGGAGATTTTCCTCATGATATCGTTTTCTTGAACTCACCCCTGGGTGCTGTTGGCTGAACTTGTTATGCCTCGTATTTGGATAAAACATCAGTGCTTTGAGAATGCAAAATCTCCTCTAGCAACGAACTCACTAACCCTTCAGACACCTCCTCTTCTGTATTCCTCTTGTTCTGCTTCAGCCTTTCACTCGCACAGACGTCCCACAGCTAGAGAGGGAACTCCAATCGCCTGCTGAGACACAGGTCAGCACGTTTGCCTCAGTGTCTGTGTATGTATGTGTATGTGAGTGTATGTATGTGTGTGTGTGTGTGTGTGTGTGTGTGTGTGTGTGTGTGTGTGTGTGTGTGTGTGTGTGCGTGCGTGTGTGTGTGTGTGTGTGTGCGCAGCGGGGAGGGAGGTGGTGACTAAGCCTTTGCTTCTGTTACAGTGTTGCATTAAGTGCATCTCCATTCTGTTTTTAGCTCAGCGGATCCACATTCAATCCGCTGGTTGCTATAGCAATAAAAAGTCTTTCAACACTGAAAGTTTTTGCGACTTCAAGCTGCAAGAAGATGGTCTGACAACCTGGTTTATTTAGCAGGAAAATGGAGTCCAGTTTGAACTTGTAAAATGTGAGTGGTTAATCGGGGATGCTGCGGGTGTTCGCGAGTGTGGATTTAGGGAGAGCTTGACTCACCCAGCTCGACTCACAGCTGTTGTAACTAACACCTGTTTCTGTTTCACCAAACTGGGTTTTGACATTTCTTTTCGGCGGGGGTGTCGAGTGCAAGTGTTCAAACGTTGGCTACTTAAAAATGTCCTCCGACATTTTTGGAGATGTGAAGAACTGCGGAGTGAGAGACGCCGATGTCGACCTCCGTGGTCGTTCTGGGGAGAACAGTCCGTCCTCCGTAAGCCATTTGGCAATTTTCCCGTGGGACAAATTTTGGTCTCAAGAGTTGCTGGAAGATTGTTTCGGCTGAAGATAAAGTTTCTGTTTGTATTGGGAAGTTTCACTATAGTAACCTTTGGTTGTTGGTTGAGTTTTTATATCTACAGATTCTGCCACATTTTAATACAAATGAATAATTTGTGTAAAACAAACAGTGTACGTGTTGACTGCTACTGCTCGCGGCCAAAGGTTTGGTGGACCTTCAAGTTCAGATTCATTTGTCACATCGGATGTGTCCCGAATGCAAATTGGCTATGTTGCATTTTTGAATTAGGTCAGTTTATGAGTTGACAACAACAATTTTGTTAAACAATAAAAGACAACAACTAACACATTTTTTTTTAAACAAAAATTGCTTACTGAAAATCTCAAAGACGTATCCTTGGTTTGAGAAAACAAGACATTTGAAGTAAAAACATTTGACTTTAGGAAACTCTGCTGGATTATTGTTACTAATTTCCAAAGATTCATTCACTTAATTGCGGAAATATTTTGCATATTAGTTGGCAATGAAATAATTGGAGCAAGTTTAAACATGGTATACTCTGTTGTGAAAGGCGCGAGTAAATAGTCACACGAACGTCGGGGAAAACACCAATGCAGCACGAACAGTATTTGGTCATGGAAACATATACGAAGCTTGTACCAACCAGCGCTGAGCAGAATCCCGACAAAGGACACCCATCTTCTCTGCTGGATGAGTAATGATAGACCATCATTTGGCCACCATCTGCTGCTCTGGTGCTGGAGCTCGACGAGACGCTGGCTGTGACCTTGGGGGAAGGCTGGGCTGCGTAGGCCTGTCTGCATGACATGGACTCTCGCTGCCAGCTGTCCATTTGTTCTGGAGAAACTGTGTGATGAGTCAGTGAAGCCTCGCCTATCTTTGCTGCACGTTCTGTAGATTTGCTCGGACGGCTATCGTCGTGCATTTGTGTTGCTAAAAAAAAAAAAAAAAGGACATTTCAAGTGTTTTGTCTCATTAGGCATCGTGAGGCACAGAGAACAGGGGACGGAGACGACGAGCTGTGATGTTGAAAAGTCGCAGTTGACGGCTCAGTCCTCCCGAGTCTCCAGTGGACTTCAAATTTAGCCATTTTCAATGTGACAGCAGTAAAGTCCATTCTGACACCGTCATGTGAGGAAGAGCGGCGCAGCTTTCCCAACTAAAAGTAGAACTTGTCAAACTTCCATTTTTCAGTTTTCTCACACACCAAAGTCGAAAAAAACTGAAAACTGCCACCTAGTTAAATAAGATACACAGCGGTGTGAGGGGCGCCACGTCTCAATGCCACATTTTTAAATCATGAAGCTCCCCCTCCTGCTGCCACTATGGCCCTTAAAATGCCACATAACATCAGATGATGTTTACAGAGGTTTAGCTGATTGGTCACACGAGGATCGTATTCTGCATTGACGCATCGGAGGAGCGGTTAAGTGTTGAATGTTATTCAAAGACAGGCGCTTTAAAGCCAGAATAACTAATCTAGCTACTGCCATTAGACCAGTGGGAATTGCAACAGGTTTCTGAAAGAGGCTCTCCCGCCTCCAGTCCCGCTGCTTTCCCTTCAGCCAGCGTCCCATTCTTGACACAAACAATAAAGTCGAGTCACAACTGCACAATAGAGGTGAGTAAGGTAGCTAATTACAGAGCACCAAAACATCCTGTGAGATGGTGATACATCACTGGGTTTAATACAGGATTAATAAAACTGCTCCTACGGTTGCTTCTGCTTGAATTATTAGCGCTTGTGGTTGTGTTGCAGTCTTGGTCATTTAGTCATGGCGATCAGTAAAAAAAAAAAAAAAGAGACAGACAGGGGAATTACGAGTAAAGGGTGCCTTGTTTTTTTTGTTTTTTTTTAGCTTCCCTCTCAAATGGTAAAAATGTTGTCATGAGACGGCTGAATGTCACCTCGAATGATGACATTTGCTTCTGAGCACGATGAGATTTGTTTTATGAGAGGACCACTGCATACGAGCGGCAGTGTATTTTCCCATTTATGCAAGCGTCCAGGACGATAGCCGCATGTACAGCCTGTGTGACTGTGTGCGTATTCTGATTCATTTACTGCCTGGGGTAAAAGTCTCACATTACACAGAGCCCAAAGGCACATTTTATACTGCAGAGGCGGAGACAGAGTTTTTTTTTCAGCAGTCACACAGCTGTATTGATACTGCGGGCCCACGCAAACAGTGCTATCCCATTTCACCTGTCCTAAACCCTTTTTTTTTTTTCCTGTCACTGTCCATTGTCCATTAAAGCAGAAACACCTTGAAAACAACACGTGTCACCTTAGAAAACAGCTGCAGTATATCTATGGTGTTGTGACAGTGCTACGTGTAATCCCAGTGTCCATCGTTGCTGTCTCCGAGCTTCCACAGGGTCTATTTTTCCCTTCTCAGGGGGAGAGGAGGGCTTCTCAGCTGACAGCCGAGGTCATCGCGCTTGTTTTTATCTGCGCTGCTGCTGTGACAGCCTTGTACATTCAAAATCCTCAAGACGAGGCCTGTTGGGTAACTTAGAGCCGGAGCAAAAAAAAAAAAAAAAACATACACACGCTACCGCTTTACCCCCTTTGAGGTACAGACAATTAAATCCTGTATTTTTAATCCCGAAGAAAAATGCTGTTTGATGTTGCAGAAAAAGATGTTGTGCTTAGTTTTTCTCACAAATCCTGATTCCAGAATAAAAGCATACATGAGACGTGGCTGTCCAAAGTTTAAAGCAGTTGGTGGAATAAATGAGAATATGATGTACAGCGAGCTGTTTGATCATAAATGTCACTGCCACCCTTTATGGCACATTTAGCATGTTCTTATGGCTCATTAATGTGCCACCTGGCTCAGCGAACACCACAGCAGCATGTGGTTTAATTATCAGCAAGACCAGGATAATCTGTCAAGATGACTGATTTGGACATGTGCTCCTCTTGCTGGACATTTGGTATTTGTAAACTATATATACAGTTAATGTATTGTTCTATTATGCTTTGCATTGTGTTCAAGTCTTTTCTCCTTATCTCTTTCAGAGTGTAATTTATGGGTGCTTTGTTTTCCTCTAAGGATAAGTACATAGTTGTACCTCGTGAACTGTCTCACACCAACATATCTGGTGTTGCCTGGCAACCACTCAGCATTTTTCTGAAGGATACCCTTCTACCCGTATCAAAAAAAAAAAAGGCTCGGTGAAGGCTAAATTCCTTGAACTCACGGTGTGGGTGTTTGAATACTGAATACATTATGCTTCTTACCACACACAAAGCGGAGCATCACAGTCCTATTCTCGAGCCGACATCTCTGCCCCGGCTACTCCAAGAGAAACTTTTTCCATCACCGGCTGCGAAGACAAGCAGAAGTGCAGAAAGAGTTTACACACAATAGTTATTAATAAACTTTCGGTGAGGGATCAATAGGCTTTATTGGCCCCCGGGGGAGGAGTGAGAATGGAGTGTATATTTAAATATAATTAAATGGATCCTGTGGAACCCGAAGGTATTTGCTACCTTGGCTTGAAAGCTTAAAACAGAAAGTACTTATCTCATTATGCGCTGTAGTTATTACATCAAGACATTGCAGTAGTGACAAAATGAACTATGTATATTGGTTTTTCAGTTGTTTTTTTGTGTGTGTGTGGTGTCTTTGAGTTGCGACCCATTCCCGCTCCTGTGATTCTTGTCAGTCCCTAAAATGACCAGGATTTGTTAGCTGACACTAGAGGTGGGCCACGTTGTATCATTCAATGCAGTTATCATTTTTAATATGATTTAAAAAATTAATTTTGTGATGATGGCAATATTTTGACTTGTTGACGTAATGATGTCATACCATCATGCAGCGTTATGACGTATGACGTACGTACGGTTCATAACTTCAGGCTGAAAGTGGAGTTGGCGCCAAAAAGAGAACTTCAGTAGTGTGGAAGTGTTTTTTTAAAAAAATTTTAATTTTTTTTTTTTTTTTTTTTTTTTTACAAAAGATCAGATATACAACAAGCCAGTAATAAGTTCGTTTTTACTGAATATTTGAAGGCAAACTGTTACATTTATGCTGACGTATAAAAATATAACACTTGCAAAGGCAATTCTGTTTTTTAAATTAATAATAAAATGTTTGTCAGTATTTTGTCACTATCATAGAAATATCCAGAGATATTTTGATATTATTTTAGGGCCTTATTGCCCACCCCTAGCTGACATAGTTATTAATTTTACATTACATATAATATTAGCATATTTGATATGTATCTTTTGAATATTTTCTTGGAACAGAAAATTTTACAGAAGTAACAAGTAATTCAGACGGTTTAATATCAGTCTTCAGGATAGAGAATTCAATAATATTCAGCTGAATTACTCTTCGTTTATACTGAGTTACTGTCAGGGGCCCACAGAATCAGTTCTTCTTAAATATTATTTGAGAATACCTCTTCTCGCTGTGCACAACATATGGCTGCAATGTTGATAACTTCATTATTTGTCGCGAGGAAAATATGCAAGAAGTCGCCATCACAGCCAAATGACATGGTAATGGATTCAGAACAACAGCTGATCTGCCTGTAACTGTAATTATCTCCACATCCTGCTTTTACTTTCATTAGCAGCCTATCTCCATAGTGTGCTAAGTGTGAGACAGCCCAATGAGAACAAATTAATAAGACTGGAACTGTCCCAATTCTCTTGGAGGAAAAAAAAAAAGTGCAGCTCACTGTGATAAAGCATAACTGACATAGCAAAAAAAAAAAAAAAAAAAAATCCTACCACTGTGTTGCGTGGCTCTTCCCTTTGGGGAAATATTTAAATATAAGATGTGAGGATCCTTTAATCAGAAGTTTTTGGTGGAATCTTAAACTGTGTGTAGCAAGATCCACAGAGAGACCAGAGAAAAGCCCAATGTCAGGCGTTGCAGCATGATTTTTTAATTTAATCTTATCATGTCATATAAAGACATTATTGTGAATCATTAGCTTGGTCTTGAAATAAGCTCAGCAGCTCTGAAACATGTGTACTCCATTTCATTCATTAAAAGTGCATGAAGGAACACAAACACCTTTTTCATTTTATCCAGCAGCTCATTACATGTCACAACCTGTACAAATTGTTCATCTAATGATGTAGTTGTGGAGGAATAGTGATTCGACCCTTCTTTAGACTTGAACCACTGCATGTGACTAATTCTTCTCAATTATGAAACCATTAATGTTTTTTTGTATACAAAATGGCAGAAACTGAAAGGAAACCTGCACTTTAGTTCATTATAACTGGACTTTTCATCTGCCTTTTTACTCTTACTGCTTTGTCTTTTTGCCTTTAGTTTCCCGTGAGGGTTATTTGTAGCTATGTGGTGTCAGTAATTTTTCAGCCAGCATGATCGTATATTTCTAGAGCCGTTTATCAGTTTGCAGCAAATCTACTGGCGTCTATTGTAGACGTGTAGTTGAAAGAAAGAGTAAAAAGGACGAGTAGAAAGGACAGGAGCGACGTCACTGAGTGAGTCTTTATGCAGTCTGAAAGCAGGGAGAGAGGAAATTTACTCAATTAAACGAGGGCTCTGCTGCTATATTATTTATGCACATGGTGTCCAGCATCCTTGAGTAATTCTGATAAATCATTTCCCTGCAGTAAAATCAATGTGTGACACACACACAACCCGTCAGCCCAAAACAAACCCAAATAATGCCCCAGATATGGAAGCTGTGTTTTCCCCTATCAAAGCCCGATATGCACAGTATCAATAATGCATAAGGCTGCAGGTTGTTTGTTTATTTCTGTAATTAAGTTGGTTTTAACCTCACACTGGAGCGTCAATTAATCATTAAACAGAACATTAAATTCTAGCTGACTTGGGTCAGCATGGGAGACCGTAGGGGACGAGGTACCGTCAGGGGATTTAAAACCATTTTTCAGTCATAATTGAACGTGAAAATGCCACGACACCTGAGGAACACTTTAAAACCGCATTACATTTTCATGTCAAAAGATATGTAATGGGCATGCTGTGTAAATCAGAAGTGGGCGACAGAACAGATTAACGGAAGAATCAAAACAGAAAAGTGATCAGGGAGACTTGGCAGTGTTAGATCTCCTGCTGCTCCTTTATAGCAGTCTTTGGCTTTAAACATGTACAGTTACACAGCAGCAGGTGTGTATGCAGACAGGCTACATTAATTTTACATTCTTGTGATCTGTTTTATTGGTAGAAAAACAGTTCAAATGGAAACTGAATTATCCTCAGGAAGCTGAATCTTGTTTCTGGTAATTCATTTCTGTCTTTCACATGTTCTTCATTGACCCTTTGATCATCTCCTCGTGGCTGAACTTCGGCATGTGAAATCAAAATATCAGCATGACTAGCTACCATGCGGGAACATATGCATGATGTAATCTCTGTGATCTTGTAATTCATTTCATTGGGAAAATGTACAACAATTTCATACCAGAATTCACGGAAAGTTGGTTTTAATTATCATCTGTAAAATGCACATATCTGTAAAAACATCAATCAGACTAAAAAAAAAGGGACATCAGTTGCCTGTGGTGACATATTCACGTTAACATTTTTAGTAGCTGAACAGGCGCACTTATTCTCCGTTATGGCCTAATAAAATCTTTGTCGCAGTCTTTTTGAGCAACGTGAGATGGCGTGAAAGTTGCCCGGTGAATTAAAATGCTATCATGTCAAATCAGAAGCAGACATCTCTTGTTTCGATGTTGCTAAAAGCTTGTAATCAGATGCCAATTCCAGTGTAAATGTCAAAATATTCTGTAGCCCTGGCATTGCGTGATGTCTAAGCTCAAGCTCTGAACCTGCATGTTGTTTGGGGGTCTTTGTGTGTGGAGCTTGTTCTCCCTGGTTTCCTCCAGGTGCTCCGGCTTCCTCCCACAGGCCGAACACATGCAAGTTAGCTTACCTGGTTATTCTGAATTGGCTGTGGGAATGTTGTTATCCGTCTTTCTGTGTGGGTCGTGTGATGGACTGGAGCCGTCCAGGTTGTATCCACGTAGACTACAGCAGGTATAGATAATGGAGGGGTGGATGGTATTACACCCGCTCACCTGTCTGAATACGACATGTCCCACATGTCATATTCTGATTGATCGTAGTCACATGGTGCGATTTTGGTCTTAAATTCCAGAAAAAAATTTTTTTGGACAGCTGGCAGTGAACTTGACCGGCCATTGTCTGATTTTTTGCCATCGAGTTTCACTGCTTTTTACCGACAGCCAAAGACTTCATCACGTTTCTCTGTCGGTTGTGATCGTTTGATCGGGACAGCCCAAAACTGCAGAGGGTAAAAGGGATTTTAGGAGACGCCTCTTCTGCTCTCCTCCATTACATAACTGTTGTGGGGAAGACATTGCTTGAGGGATGAGATTCAGAATCAGAGTTCCTGAATTTATATTCAAGCTTATTTGAAATGTAAAATGCCTGCTGCTCTGTTTGTGTGCTTTGCTCCATGAGCCTTGATTACTGACAGTGATTCAGAATTTTGCATAGATTTACATTTTGATATAAAAAAAAACAAAAAAAAAACATGTTACTGTAACTCCACCATTTATGACGGGTGTAAGGAGTTCACATTGTTTCTGTCCATGTGGTAATCTAACAATGAGCATGTTGAATTTATGAATAAATTGTTGCTAAAACACGCATAAATGATTAGCCTCATTTGCATAAATGATTTGTATTTAAAATGTCACAGTGATCAAATGCCTTCTGGTTTTTAATAGCACCGTGCAGAATATCAGGAAACATGAGCGACAAGAGACAGTCTCATCTGTCAGACTCACAGTCACACCGGGTAGTTTACGAGGAGAATACGGTGCCCTAAACTGTGCCTTTCCTCAAGGATCAGCTCTTGTTGACACCTCTGCACCACAGCGCTGAAACGGTTATCCAGGGGATTCCCCAGTGTCACATGATGGGAGTTTATCTGTAGCATCACATTGTCATCACATGAAATGCTACACAAGAAGTTGGTCCCCCCCCCCCCCGAATGTCACCACACCCCCCCCTCCCAATCACCAACAAAAATAGTTTTTTGTTTTCCCGGTCTCTTGCATCATAGCTTTGAGGCATCGACACGGGCGAAAAAGAAAGCCGTGATCAAACGAACTGCGAGCGAAACTCCCTTTAAAGAGCTTTTCTCTGCATTGTCACATCCGCGATATTCACGGGACTTTCATGGGAGTAGCTGGGAGTAGCTTCATGGCAAACAGACAATGTTAATAAGTAATCTACAAGCTTCTTTTGTCATTTTACTGGAAAGCGATTGCAATAAAATAAAAAAATAAAAAAATCAATAATGGACGTTGTTCTCTTCTCAGATTATTTTTTGGGGTTCTAGTTATATCCCCACCAAATGGTAAGAGGACAAACACTCAAACACAAACTTAGAATCTGTAAAAAGGAAAGAAAAAAAAAAGAAAAAGAAAAATTGTCCAATTTCAGGCTTTCATAAGACTGAATGACACAGCTGAGCGGAAAGACTGTATACCCTCCTGATTAATTAAACCTAATCAGCAGAGGCGCTCGAGCCTTCCTTCCTGGTTGTACAGTCCCTGGAAAACAGAGTAAAAACCGGCACCATACAAGGAAAGCAGCCTCGTACAGGGCAATATTTTGTGTCTCTCTCTAATAGTGGCCTACTTGCACAGGACCAACATAAACGTGGGGCATCAGGGGATTTGTGATCACACAGCACATACATGTTATCATTGACAATTTAAATCCAATTTGAAGCACAACACGCGACTCGTTTTCTTTGCATTAAGAATGCTATTTCTCTCTCGTTTTTCCCCCCTAATATTTATGCACGTGGTGTAAAATGGAGGCTGGGGTTTATCCTCGTTTTTAGTAGCCTTTTTAAGTACAAATATCATTTTGAGGTCTGATTACCCAAAAACTGACACACTGTGTAATTTTGGCCCGTTATCTGTGATTTGCGCTAATTTCATTATCTGGTGCAAATGCCTTTCGGAGCTGCAACTCCACTAACAATCATTTTCATTATCAATTATTCTGCTCGTTATTTTTCTTTCAGCTGAAGTCTGCATGAAGTACTCGTTAGTTACAGTACAACTTGTTTTAGGCTTTTGTGTCCGGTTGATCCGGTAGATGTTAACGGATACCTGTTTATTGCTTTAAGCATCACGAGACCCATCGCAGCATGTTAACAGCAGTCTGCTCCTTCAAGTGAAATGGACATCACAGCGAGTCATGCAGGTGTTGCTGTAGTCAAAGGAAGACAGTCCAGGGGGAATTTCCAGCATGTTAGCTTCTGTCTCTCGACACTGGCAGGTTGAGACTTCAGCTAAAAAAAACAAAAAAACAACATTATCACTTACATAACCGGAGAGAGACGGGCAGTGGGGTCTGCAAGATGCCGTCATAATCGAAGTTCTTCTGCACCCTCATTAAAGCTCATTAATTACTAAATAGGATATATTTAATCTGCAGTGGAACTTCTAGAAATACTGCCGCTGCTGAGGAGATTTCAGGCTGGACTTAAAGAAACTCTGCAAGATAATCATGTATCACAAAGTCGAGGATTCTCTACCGTTTCTTTTAAAAGTTTGGACTTTCATGACAATCTCACACTTACATACGAGTTGTGTTATTAGTTGCATTTATGTTACTGAACTGTTATTTATGACTGAGAATTAGGGTCACATGGAGAAAACAAAATTGTAGGAGTAAAATTCTCAACATTTTGACTTAATTCTCAAAATTAAATACAAGAAAAAAAGAAACCTTGACCTCTTTTTTGTTTTCTTTAATGTGGCCCTAATACTTCATTATAGTTATTTACTACTGAATATAGAAGAGAATATTTCAACGCTCCTATGTGAATGATAGATTAGTTTAGAATAAATCAAAGAGAAACATGGGTGATGGCAGTCAACATGTCTGGACTGCATCCTCTACAGAGAAAACAGGGAAAATATGTCAATACTTTTTTGATTGACAAGTCTCACTGCATCAAACATCACTCAGCATCACAGGTGGACGTGAACTCACTTGCTTCCTTTCAGTGTGGCATGGCCCGCATTTCCACTTAGAACCTGCGTACATTCAATCAATGCAGAAGCTTTGCCTCATACAGAAAATGCATATGTATCAACCAAGCCTTTCTTAAGTCAACACAGTCAATCTATAAGTTAGATTTTCTACTGGCATGCTGCGCATGGGGGCGCTCACGACTGCAGAAACAGCAGCAGACATATTTGGTTTGCTTGGCACGGTCTACTGTAAAAAAGAAAAAAAAAGAAAACCTCTGGCTATTGGCTATTTGAGCTTATATTTCAATGCCACAGTAAACTGTGAAACAATGAAATAACAAATCAGCTGATGGATATGTGAATAATTTAACAGACTCTAAATAAATGAAAAGGCGAAAACAACACGGAACTGAACATTTTATTGCTGATTGGTACAGTTTGCATGGAGAGCACTGAAGCTGTTTGCTGGATAATGAGAGACTGAAGTGTAGCATCTGTGGTCCTGCTGGTTATTTTATTGCCTGAGATTTAGGCTGTGATGAACCATGACCGTACAATAACGTGATTATAGCAGGTTTTTTTTTTTCTTTTTCTTGTCTGGAGATTTTGCGGTTTCATCTTGCTGCCATTTCTTTCAGTTGTTGGGAGTTGGGGAAATTTGGGAAAACAAGGAGGGAGCCGAGGTGGAACAATCAAAACACGTCAAACCTGTCAGTCTACAGACAATCCCCCAAACACACAGCTGATCCGCCTAAATATCCTCCTGAGTAATGTGCTTTTAAATTAACTAAAACCTCACTCCAATCCCTAAAAATACACATTAAACCTAATACATCCTTACATTCTTGTTGAAATCAAATTTTGAGTTACTATTTAGTCTCTCACACAAGTTGAGAGCTACACGGTGACACCGAATATACGTGCTGTTAGGAGCAGATGTTGCTTCTGTTCTGGAGCCTGTCTCCCCAGCTGAGCTTTAACCTATGTGGCCGTCTCTTCCTTGACTTCCTCGCCCCTCGTCTGTCGGGTCAACACCAACAGAGCAACTGCAAAGTGTCTGCGTGTTTCTGCCTGCTGCTGCTACTGTGTGTGTGTGTGTGTGTGTGTCTGTGTGTGTGTGTGTCTGTGTGTGTGACTTTATCTCCACGGAGGTACGTCCCCTTTAAAAGGTCCCAGCGCAGCATCTGTGATGAATCCTGGGACCGGGGAGTCACAGGTTCCCGTCAGCCAGCTCTCTGACAGTCTGAACAGCCACCGGAGTGATAGACGAGGCGACGAGGCAGAAGAGCAGAGCGCTGCTTGTGACGGCGCTGAGATAACACAGTGGCACCGATATCTGGGTGTTTGAGCGTAAAAAATAAAAAAAAATAATAAAAAAAATTGGAGAGCTTCACATTCCGCTCATCCGAATCACCGCTACTATTAATAAGGCTTCGTCACACTTTCGAGAGCCGGATCCATGAGCCACATTGTAAACACAACACAGTCATGGAACCGATCCTTCACCTGCTGTGTCGTCACTTTACATTTACTCTGAATGAATGTGTCACACGTTGATACATGACCCCTTAACTTTTTGAGTTAATTCCTTATTTTAGTCTCCAATGTGTAAAAGTATTTAACATATTGAAGCTAAAATAGGAAACACCGCGTGTGTGCGGTGCCAGGTAACTCTTCTGACACGGCTGACAATAGTTGCTCTCGACAAATGACAAAAAACAACAACAACAACCGTTGCGTAGTGACATGCATCATTATCCGAGCAATGTCAAAATGTGACGTTATTTATTTCTTTTCACAATAGTTACCCAGATGTAAATTAGCCTGGCTTCTTGACAGTTTGTTCTGTTAATTGGCGGCTACGTTGTTCCCCGTCAAACTGTGAAGTGAAAAGGAAATAAACACCGTTAAAAAAAAAAAAATAAATAAAAAAAAATAAAAAGACTCTTACAGTGCTGCTTTACACTTAATTTGTCACGTTAACATGTTAACCCTTCAACGCTTTTAGGTTAATCAAAATTCCTCCTTTTGTCACGCCTCTGTTTGGCCACACAAAAGAAGCCTTTCATCCCGGTGTGGACAGATAGGTGGTTGCCGCAGCAACGAGCCTTTATCCTACTATCTGTGGAGCGCGAGACAAACGCTGCGACCTGGCGCGGACATCTCGACAACACCCCGCCGCGACCTCGATGACCTGACTGTAAATCTTTGTTCTGAATAATTCAGGCTAATGAGAAACAAAGTGCTTTAAATAAATCGGCCGGGGCCGCTCGTGTGAGCTGAACACATTTTACAATTTTGTTTTTACTCGTAGTGATGTGACGCTCTCCAGTGCGACAAGCTTTAAGGTAAACACAACTACAACCGCGTGTCTGGTAATACGGTAACTAAGGATGCTAATCTTACTTTCCTATAATTTCCTAAAGGATCTCTGATTTTAGGAACTGAATTTGGATTCCAAAAGCTTCCTTATTGTTTACCTTCACAAACATTGCTAGTTGGAGCAAACCTGCTGTGAGTATCCCCTTCTTTATATAGCTTACTGTAAGAATCCTCTCAAGAGCAGTTTCTCTCCGAGTCTGTTTGAGTGCTGGATCTCTTAATCTGTCCTCAGCACAGCCATCAGGAGGAGGGCCCGTCCTCCATATTTCATGTGCTTTGCATTTGGTTAGCCGTCATTAAAGCTCAACTTTTCACACTGGCTGCTTGACAATCTGGTGCAGGCTGTCCAGGTATTGGGGAGGAGTTGTCCCCCACTCCACCCTTCATCCCTTCTCTGTCTCTCTCTCTGTCTCTCTCTGTCTCTCTCTCTCTCTCTGCTGCAGTAGGCTCTAGACAGATGGAGCAGTACATGACAAAACAGCCTAATTAAGAGAGTGCTGCACCTCTGAATTCCCACACGTGGAAACCCTCTCCAGAACCGTGACGGAACATGTTGGCAGCGAGCAAAGAAGAAAAACACTTTTTCAATTTGCATCATCCGTCTTTGTCCTCAAAGTCCAAAAGAGCTCGTAACAAATAGGACATTAAAATGTGAGCTTTCTATGGCGAATGCAGTCAGCAGAACGACAACATGGAAAATGTAATGAGTTACATGGCTGAATGCATTTATATGCTGGAGATGTATCGCGGATCAAAAAAAAAAAAAGGCAAATTGTTAAGAGATGCAGACCAAGAGAGGTGAAAGTATTTCCATGACATGTAGAGGTCCCGCTTGGGGAAAAAAAAAGACAGGAGAGGATTCCCTGGTTTAGTTACGGAATAAAGCAGCTTCTCCCTCTGACTAGATATAAATGGTACAGATACAGGGGCCTATACAGACATGAGTTAATCTCTAAATATGCATTTTAGTGTTGAAGTGTAGTAAATGAACTGTTCAATCAACAGAAAATTCAGCAAGTCAGTTCAGCCTCCTAAAACGTGCAATTTTGGTGCTGTTCCTTGTTTTGGTCCTTTGATCACACACAACAAGACACCTGAAACCGAATGAATATTCAATGGATCGAGAAACATTCAGCTGACGGACCTTAATAACAAATAGCTGTCAGTACAGAGATAGAGAGATCGCATCCGGCAACATTGTGCTACGTCTATTTTCTGCTACTGTATTATCATTTCTGCGTAATTTTAATGCCAATGTCAGAAGTCAGCAGCTTTAAAGTTTTAATTGGGTCTTCGTTTTCCTTAAGACAGTAAGGAGGTAATAGTCACGTAGACAAATATTAAAACCGTGGAGGACACTTTGATCCCAATAACCAAATAATATCTTCGGTGTATTTATTTTAAGGGTTGGCTGTCTAGTGAGAACACCAGATTGTAGTGCGCACACATCTTAATGTCGTATCACAGCACTGATATCTGAGAAACTGTTGTAAGGAAGCGCTTCATGAAGCTGGCATTTAAACAGCCTTCTGTGTATTATGAACAAGCTGTCACTCAAAGTGAACACACAATAATCCTTAGTGAACTAGTTTTATGATTAATTACTTAGTCGTTTTTTCATAAAGCATATAGGAATGCATTTTTATGAAATCTCTTACAAAGTAATGAAACGATGATGTGCGGTCTAATAACATGAAGAGTAGTTGAGAACTGTCATAGTATTTGCAGGAATTGTAAAAATACATTTCAACCTATTACTACACTGCAGTAATTATTATTACAGTTAATAGTTATAACAATAGTCTTAGTGTCACTTGTTCTACCGTTCCCTTATGTGTGGGAAGACTGGAGGCCTTTGTCTGCCGTGAGCTGTCAATCATTGTCAGTGATGTTGCTGCCGCTGTTGAATAAATGCAAAAGGGTGGGAGTGTTCCTGCGATTGTTTCACCTCTGTCCTTGCATGTGGTTATAAATGTGGCATGTGGCTTTTGCGCAGATTTGACTTGCTGCAGGCCGAGCTGAGCCGCAGCAAGCCGTCGCCTTTTCACGTACTTGATATCACTTACACAGATGCTTTTTAATTCATGGTGTATGCTCGAGGTGCGTCTTAAGAGCATTGTTGCTGTAATGAAGCCTGACAAAGTATCTGGTCAAAGCAGGCATTCTGAATTAAACATTAAAGAGTGTTAAATCACAGTGAGGATGAGGGCCTGCCTGCCTGCTGCTTTAATACTGCAGTGGTTGCAGATATGAGATGCAGAAATCAGGACAGTTTTTTTTCAGAAGTTAAATTTTTCATTCTGTTTCCCTACACTGAAAAAAAAATACCACAATAGATTTGGTGAGAATTTTTTTCGTGGGATTTGTTCTTGCTGTGCAGGAGTGATGTTACAGCACCTTCAATGTAATAATTGGAGGAGGAAAACTTTTTTACAGTCAATCTGAACAAATACTGATAGTCACTGTTAGTGTTATTAATTAGCTTGCAGGTTTAATAAAATGTTGTACACATTTATAGAGACACTTTGTCATATGTATAAAGATTATTAGAGTACATTGTGTGCTACTTATATCTTCCTGCAATTTTCTACAGTGCAACAAATGAAATACAATTCAATCCACTGGCAAAATAAAGAATATAAACAAAACCTTCCAGGCAAAACTCAATCAGTTTTTGTTCTGTATGAGCAACTTTAATTAATTTGTGAGATGAATTTATGTTGAAAAAGATGACATAAAACACGGCACATTCTTCCTGTAACGCACGAAGCAATACTGCTGTCTAACTTCATCTTTTTTTTTTTGGCACACATTAAGCTCCACTGTTTGTCCTTTCTCACTGCTCTCTGTTTAGTGTTGCTGTTGCACGGTGTGACTTCCCTGCGCTTGATATCCACATCTTGGCGGTTCAGTGTCTTGAGCCACAACAGATGGTCTATCTTATCAAATATCCTCAACGCTGGAACATCACACTGACTGACCATGCGCTCATTTATGCTATTTATTTAGTATTTTAATGAGAAGCGATTGTATAGATTTCTATTGGAGATTTTAAAGTAATCCAATTGTACAGCTATCAGTTGGGGGTGGGTGGGTGGGGGCGGGGGGAGCATCAAAACCAGGTTAATTTGTCTTAAATAAAATCACGTTTCACTACATGTCTAGTTAGCATTTAACCATTGTTTTAACAGCATATTACAAATGACAATATTTCATCAATGAAATACAGTTATTCAATCATCCTGTTCTTTGATTAGAGTTATTAGATGATATCTAATGTAAACTACATTACTGTATGAAATATCCAATCACTCCAACATTCAGTCTATTCATTAATCAGCGACATTAACCTCTGATATTTTGACTGAATTACTGACATCACGGATTAAAGGCTCAATGGCCACTGGTCCGCTTCGTTTAAAACCCATTCAATGATGGAAGAATATTGATAAAATTACTGATTGAAGTATCGATAATGGCGGTGCGGAGAGGAGAGAGGTCAATAGTTCAGAAAGTGAGCCGGTCAGTCGCGCCTCATGTTTTAAATAGTTAACACAAACTAAACACAAGCTCAGTTGTCGTGACCTAAACCTAATACATTTCTATGAATTTTGAATGTCAGTCAGACTAGAGGTAGTAGGTCGTAGTTAGGATGTCTGTCACAATTCACGACAGGTAAGACGCGGAGTCGAGAAGTGTTCTCTGTGCGTTAATGGATTTCAGAACAATATGTTGAGGTTAAAATGTTGTCTGTACCAGATGTCTCAATATTTAAACTCACACAGGCTACGCAAAGTGAGACTCCTGCAGTGGTTTCATAGTGGAGGAGTAGTTTCCATGGAGACGTGACAACATTTGCTGTAAGACCTGAATGAAGAGAGGCATGATGCCAAACACAGGCCACCTACACCTGAATTCAAATTTTTTTTTTTTTCTCTCCATATTGTATTATCAGCAGTGAAATATTTTTGGTCCACCGCCTGAAACGATGGAAACTTTAGAATTAGTACAAGATGAAAAAGGGCAGACTTAATGTGGAAAGGATCACACCACTTCTGGTCATCTCTCATGGCTGCTTTAATGTGTTCCACTTGGGTAGATTTATAGTAGAGCTCAAAACAGTTCCATTGCATCCGACCTGAGATAATGAGTTCCTTATTACTTATTTCAGAGTGATGTTAATAGTTTATTCTTCTATAAACGCTCTGAAACACAAAACTATCTGTATACACATTGTGAATGTAACTCATCACATGCCCGCTATCTCCGAGCGTATTCGGAAATACAGATGAACCCAGAGGGAAGAGGGTGTATTTCAGCGCCGTACAGGACCTTATCGTTTGTGTTAAATCACAACAGTGTGGGAGGCTTCACAGGCTGCAGCACAGCGAGCACTGATGGACTATAAAGCTCCCTATTTGGCGTTTTCTTCCGCCGAGCGGCGTACAGAAGAGGCTGAGGCTGTGTCCAGGGTGTGTGGCATCACCACAACATCAGCCAGTGTCTGCCTGCCGAGGAGAGCGCAGCAGCAGTGGGAGGGAGTGGGCGGATATCAAAAGGTGAAATGCAGGCTCTGCTGCAAAGCTACCTCCAATTGGATATGATTTTGTCTCAGTTGCAAGGTCTTACACTCTTTCCACTTATATAATGTTAACTGCTGTTTTATACGCAAGAGCAAAAAACACAATACCATTTAAGCTTGAAGATGACGTCATTAAAGAGGGCCAGTCAAACCTCAAATGATAGAAAACGACGTGGAAATAGTAAAGAAAACATGACATCTCTGTGACTTCCCTCCAGCTGCTTTTAGAGACATGAATGGAAGCACCGATTATGCTCAAATAATTGTGGTCAGGCGATTATGTAATAACTTTGACAGGCCCAATCTCAATTTGTGTAAAACCTTTGTGATGCTAAATTATACATTTGACCATCTAAACAGCCACAGTGTAGAGCTGTACACAAGTAACGGAATATTTTACTCGGGTTTCTGTAGAATGATGTTTGAAAAGCCCGATCATAACAAGGGTACTCAGGTCCACAGCTCCTCCTCAAATGTAACAGTCATATCAGAGAAGCCTAAAGCAAATATCATTTTGTTTTAGCTTAGGTGATACTATAAATCAACACCTGATTTGTTCAGTATTAACGGCAGTTTTTGGACTCAAGCAGTTAGTTGGCAAAAAAAAAATTCCTCATTGGTAGTATTTGGTGTGGATTTTCTTCGCTTGGCAGGTTGCTGTAGCCGTGCGGAGGACACCTCAGGTAGACGGGACTATCCTGTTAGTCTGAGCTCGTAAACGGTAGCCAACTATGTTAAAACAACACAGCATCTGTGTTTCGTTCTCCATTGTTGTGAAATGTTTTTACTCTGTTGAGGTGGCGGGTTGGTAAAGCTAACCCTCCATTCACACTTTTATAATGAAAGTGTTTTATTACCAGCTGGTTGTTTTAAGTCATTACTGGTAATAATTGCAGTTCAGCACCCAGTTATGTTGTTATTACCGCATCCTGATCGTATCAACGAAACCTTCAGATAGATTTGATGTGAACTGAATATATATGTGGATGGTGGCTTGTTTTTCTGACCAAACATCTGAGATCGGTTTACGATTTGAAGGTCAGGATTAGGGAAAAATCTGGGCAACAAACAATCATTTATGAGGAACGGATGTTTTTGCTCAACCGGGATCAATAAATTAGCGAGGGTGTTATTTTTCAACAGGGTGAATCATACTCTACAGTTTGGCTGCCTGTTGCTCTGTTCTTCCCTGTGGCATTAGCTAGCTGTGCATTGGTGTGGAGGAGGAAGGCCTCATTTATTCCAAGTTATGCAACCATCTTGGGAAAAATGCTGGCCAGGCGCTGACTGCAGCATAGCGGCAGAGCTTTCACTTCGCAGCCAACAGCACAATGCTTTCCCGGAGAGCAGGACAAACAGAGAGGCTTTCCCCTCTCCGTCTTCTCTCGTCCACACTGGCCCTAATCTCTCCCCCTCAGTGCGTGTCATCTTTGTCAGGGGAAAAAAAACAAACATATTCCAGGTTGCATCAGGTGCTGACAGAAGCACATTGCGAGGAAATAGCTTGTTGATCATGCAGGACAATAGCTGTTGCATAAGCTGTGATAAACGGAAGCTCTAATCAATGTTTCATGAACTTGCAATGTAAGCTCCTAAACAGCCAAGAGCAGAGGGAGTGTTTGTATTTTAAGAACCTATTGTCCTATAGAATAAATATTAATCAATTCTGTCTGCTCGACGCATTTTTATTATGTATGTCAGCTATGCACAATTGATTGTCACCTCAAAATCTTTAATTTTTGCCTGCAGCAAATCAGCTTTATTAACATTCACACCGTGGCTGCATGTAATCTTCTCAACTGTAAACTTAATCTTCTGCTTTTCCCTATAGCACCTTCCCCAAGTGCAAGAGCGTCACATCTTGTCATGACTTATTCATCCACGGATTGCACCGCAGTTTCTGCAGATGAAGATAAAAATCAGTGCAGAAGTGGGGTCAAAAGTAATGGCTGATATAGAGAAGTAAAAATATGTCAATTAAAAATGAAAGAAAACAACTGACCATGTAAAGACTACAGAATATGCCAAGCAGGAAAGGTGTGCAGACTAGTCCAGGCGTCCAGCCTGAGAAAGGTCATGGAGTTGTGCAGCAGTCAGGCTTCAGCACTCTATTAGTGTCTGAAACTGGTGTTATTGGAGAATCAGAGTTGTGTCACAAGACACGTGTTCGAATAAGCGCTCAAAACACTCCATGGTTCACTTCAGGCGAATGAGCTGGAGGCTCAAGGTGCTCTAAAGGTGCATCAGCTCATCGTACGGAGAGTGGGTGGTATTGTCCAAGATAGAGTCGAGGAACTCATCCTCCTCTCTGCTACTGCCTGTGGGCTATCCAGACTCAGCCCTATGACACAGCTCGCTTCTTTTTTCTTTCTTTTCTTTTTACCAGTTTGTTGAGCCTGCCGGCATCCCCTGCCTTGATGTCACCTCCCCCGCACACACAGAACAGTGCACTGGCCACAATGTAGAAGTTGAAGGGAAGTCTGATGCAAATAGTGGATGACACAAGCCTCTTCAGGCAGACAGTCAGTGTGAGTTGGTGTTGTCAGACTAGACCGAGTCGTTATATGCTACGACCTCCCATGAATTGCCAGCACCACCTTCAAATCCTCACAGCAGATTGGTGGCAGGTGTCACTGGCCTCCTGCTCTGCCGGGAAATCTCCTATAAGCTACCTCAGTTCAACAACATTCAATACGAGGAGGAGAGTTCGATGCAGCTCAATGTGGCTTGGTGTGAATACACAACATTTCAAAACTATAGGTGAGATGACTGTTCATCTCGAACTCAGTCACATTAACCTCGGGGATGAAAAGGCTCCCAGAGGATAACGTTTTCCAGTCTTTTACCAGGTAAAAGTCTCGACGAAGGCCAAAGAGTTTATTGAAATTTTGCACTAAATCAGTCCGTAGTTATTCGCACGGTGAATGGCTCCTTCGTCCGGTCGATGCCTTAAGTTGGAGATTTTGATTGACACCTTTAAAAGCATTTTGGATGTGCTCAACTTCTACCGTTAGCCTTGATTTTAGTCGTTCTGATTCTCGCGTGTGCTTATGAAGAAAAGTTGTTCCAAAGTCATTGCTTTCGTTCCAATTACATCAAATATATTTTATCCTGAAGATAAGTAATAAAGTTAGATTTTTAGCAACAATAACCCTGCATGTATCTGTGCGTCGAAAAAAAAGCAACAGTAAAGGTAATTGTAGTTTATTACACTGAAGCCATAATCTACTCCTGCTGAATGATTAATTGGCGGTGTGGAAACATTTCAGCACCTTCTTGATTGTGGAATTTCTTCCTTCAGTCTCTCCCAGGAACAAGATTTATGTCAAATTGACTCCACTTGAAATGAATTAGTTGATAGCTGGAAAGACCAATCTGGGCTGAAAGATTAGTCTCTAAACAGCTGATTATGGGGTAATCAAACCAACTCAAGAGAGTTTATGTAATCAGAATCCTGCGGTGATTGTAGAGAGAAATTGCAGATGCCACGGGAGCAAACTGATGTTTTCTGTCTTCTGAATATTAGTCGGATTCTGCCAGGTATAAGCAGTGATTGACACTGACGTTGACCACGCAGCATGTGTACAGCACAACTATATGTATAACCTCTAAATAACCAGCCTATAAATTGTGGCCTTCAAAGCTTACGCACAGGTGCACCATTCACGCCGAAAGTTTTTCAGAATTTGAACATGCTTAACGAAAAAAGTTGAGAATGTATTGTAATTCAGTGCTATTGAATTGGGCTACAGTTGATTTTGATTTCCTTTATTTGCTTTCATGTTTTTGTCTTTAGTTAGGCAGGTTAAAGAACATGATCCACGCATGGTAAAGTTTCTCATACCATACAGGTCGATGCTTAGTAGTTATTTCTACTTCCGATAGTAAAACGAGTCATTTTGTGGGGGTTGTAATGCTCAAAACAATCCATCCACCATTTTACTGCTGCAACAGTAGCGACAGGGTGGGCTATGGTGGAACCTGTGATCTAAACACGTGTCCACAGAGTTATTGTTGTTATTCTCCCTGGCAGAAGGGGGACACAAAAGTTACGCACTGTCGGTTGAAGTCATTTTTCTTTCTTACTATAAGCAACATTCACCAATTTTCATAAGGTCCAGGCCGTTTAATTAAACTGCATTTGAACAGTATGTGGCATGTTTTCAAAAGCATACTGACACACACATACATATAACATTACCACACCGCGACTTCACTTCACAAAGGTATACCCACAGTCAGACAGCCACACACACTGCATGTATTTTATTATTATTGTTAGCTTTAATTTGACACATTTTGTTGCCTCAGCAACCGGGTGATGTCATCTACGTCAATGCGGTGAATTTGATAGTGAGAGGGGACTTCGGGACCCAACAGAGAGCGGTGATCGTGGAAATGAGATGAAGAGAGGAACAGAGAGGGACAGTACTACAGACTGTAAAGTGACTATCACAATGAAGTTCTACTGCACAACATCTGTGCAACTGCTGCTAAAACACAGAGAATGAAATGTGAAAATGAATTACATAACATGGCTGATTATAATATCTAATGACTAGTGGTGCGTTTCAATGTCTTCTACTGTAGTTAGAACTAATCTTCAAACCAAGGCAAGGACATAAATCAAATGAAAACAGTAATTACATCTGCTCAGTGATGTTTAACTAAAGTTGTTGGAGAGAAGAAAAAAAAAACTGCAGCTCAACAAATCCTACTAATGGTGAAAATGTTAGTGGTTGCCGAACTATGTATGTATTTTAAAGGAGTGTAACGCAGGTTTGGGTGACAGACATTATAAGATGTATCTTAAGTGATAATCAAACATGCAGTTATGTCTGGTGCTTGAAGTCAACAAATTGCAGCGCAACTTGCTATGATGCATCTGACATGAGACGCCTTTCACCAAATTAAGCCATAGAGTCAAGAAACAAGAGCCTGTATCACATTACATACTATGTGTCTTTCTTTCCCCTCTTTTCGAGACCGGGATCCACCCCAAACAACCTTGAAAATCCTATTACAGTTCCTGGGTTTTCAGCAGTGGTTGCCATGACAACTGTGCATTTTATTTCTGGCTCCTTTGAAATGGTGCGTGAGATCAGAGATCCCAAACGTTATGCAAGACGATGTGCTCTGTTCCAGACTGGGGTTTCCTGCTGCAGAGAAACCTAAAGTAATTAATTACAGGGGAATGGCGTACAATAAAGCGCCTCAACAATGTCTGCCTGTTTTAGGGTTTTATCATTTACCGGGAAGATGTAGGCTGTAATCGTTATGCAGTGAGCTAAGCGTGAGGACAGATACTATTAATAATGCTGCTCATTTTAACACATTTTGTTGACAAGTTCCATCTGTTTTACGTGTCATCTCATATCCAAGATGGAGACTTCTGTGTCTCTGTGAGACAGAAAAATGGAAAGTAATATTGGTAGGGTCTCTGATAATGACAGAAAATAATGGATTATCATTATTTGGATTACAGCACAAACTGTCAACTGTAGCATCATATTAGGATTTAAATAACAAGGGAATCACTTGTTCGAGCATGTGATTATTCAAGTTTGGCAAATCATAATCAAAACATCATTACACAATTTCAATATCATTGAATTTATTCTTTCAGTTTTGGAATTATTATTATTATTTTATTTTTAAAATCTTTCTCTCAATTTTCAAGAATTTATTAATAAAGTCCAGAAACCAATTTGGTCTCCAAATATCCACAGGGCTAACTTTATTAAACTGGAAAATGAAAATTGATTGAAATTGAATGTTCAGCAGAATACTCATTAATTACTGGTTTCTGAAGGTCAAAACATTAACAATGGCGTAGTGTCTTTTTGACAACCTGCAGCACTGATAATAATTACAAAACTCTTGCGTTTGTCTCTACAGATTGTAGTGATCACAGTATTAATCAGAGAAATTGTTAACAGGCAACAAAGTCAAAAATGAAGAAATCATGATATCACATGGAATAAATAGGAAGGAACTACCGTGAAAGAAAAGTGAATTTAAAAAGTTTCTCCTCTTACTTTTTTGCAGTAAGAGTGAGAAATACAAGAATAAACTATGATCTTAAAATTCCCACATCGTTTTCGGCTTTGTACAGAATAAACATGGCAGGGAAAAACTCTCGGGAGCCTGAACAATATTCATCATGAAGCATCTTCCAGAGACAGGCGGAGCAAAAGGATTTGGGAGGTTATGCTGAACTTTTTAACCCCCATAAAAAAATTTAAAAAAAAAGCTGCCAAATTTTTCTCATCTAAAAGTCTCTTTGAAGTCAACAAAATGTGTTACTCTTTGTGAACACCGCCCAGAGATGAGCAATTGTCTTCCAAAATAATTAGGCATACAGCTAATAACAACTGTCTTTCCACCGCAGGGCTTTGAGAAGTAATACTTTTAATACCGATTCCAGAGGAGTTTGTTCAATTTGTTGAGAGAATCAGCAACACTACTTACAAGATTGCTATGGGACGAGTTTATGGAGCCTAGTCTTCTGCAAACAAGTGCTGCATTGGATGAAATGACGCACAACTGGCCTTTGGCTTTAAAAGAGTAACCTAATAATGGTGGCTGATCTAATACAGACAATTTGGCATAGAGTTTGGGAGCTACGAGTAACAGTCCCATATCCTTAAGATTTATCCATGTTTTCCTGCCAAAAAAAAGTCCAGAGTGGATTATTTAAACCATAAAATGAAAGCATTTTGACGTGACCCGCTTCTGTATTCTGACAACATGAAATATTCGGTTGAAACAAGATACCAAGCAGAATCTCAATACTTGTACCGTTTCTGAAGCCGTGTTTCAGTCTTAAGACATGACTGGTGTTGACTTCTGTTGAAACGACAGCAGTCTATACAATATTCTTACAATAACACCATTTATCTTTCTTTTGAATTAAATTCTACCAAATGAACATATCCTGTATAAGACATGTTCTCTTTCTGTATTTCTCTGCGGTGAAGTATTCTCTTTTTTGGCCCAGATAGAAATTAAATTCATTGGCAGACATCTACCATTACTGAAAATAATAAAATCGGTTGTGTGCAAAAAAAAATATTCCAACAGATTATTGAAGTCATCATGGCCTGAAGGAGATAATCAGTAATCTATGACAAATTATTCATTGGAAGTAAACTCTCTTTCACTGAGCTTCAAAATCTCTAAGCTGTTTAGTTAGAAATGATTGTACTTTCATGTGTACTGTTACCGTGAAAAACATTCTCGCGTAATATGGTCTGTCCTTTGTGAGTGTTGATAATTGGTAGGTGTTGTGCCGGAATCTATGAATCTACACACACTCATGTCTACATGCACGTTCAATGTCAGTGTGATTGAGATGACGATTGTTGTCATTACGAATGTCGGAGGGATGTGAAGAGTTTCCCACAAGCGTATTAATCTGTCATGCTGTTACTTTTGAGGAGATCTCCAAAAGCACTTTTGATTTATGGGGATGTGGACTAAAAAGAGAAACTCCTTAAGGTTCTTCACAGCAATTCTCTCTCCATCTCACAGGATCTTATGTCTTTATGTTCTTTTTTTCCCCCCGTCTCTGTGAAACAGACCAGAAGATTTCATCTTGGTCCCCGTCTCGAAAGTTCAATGAAGGCAGACGCCTCCCTCCAGCCAGGAACATGAAGGGCTTATCAAGCAGCCGTTCCCAGCACCAGATTCCTTTACCCCATGGCTTGGACTACGACCCCCATGTCCATGACCTCCACAGTCACCATGGCGCTGACTCCCGCCACTCGTCCTACCTGCTCAGCCCCACAGAGAGCTGCCCCATGGACTTCCACCACCGCTACTCGCCGCGCAGCTCCATCCACTCTGACTGCATGATGATGTCCCCTGTCATGATGGCCCCGGCTGCTGCACCCGACCACATCTCCAGCAGCACCTTCCCCAGAATGCACTACAGCTCTCAGTATTATGACTCAGTCACACGGGACGACTGCGCTGCCATCACAGCCTCTGCCACCTCCCCAGCTGTCGCCGCCGCTGCGGCGGCGGCAGCCGCCTCTTCCCACCACGCCGGCACCAAGAGCAACCGCCTCCCCGCTAACCTACTGGACCAGTTTGAGAAACAACTGCCACTACACCGCGACGGCTTCCACACGCTACAGTACCAGCGCACCTCCACCACCACCGAGCAACGCAGTGAGAGTCCTGGCCGCATCAGACACCTCGTTCATTCTGTCCAGAAGCTCTTCACCAAGTCCCACTCCCTGGAGGGATCGTCCAAGATGAATGGCACAAAAGGCGATATCGGAGGAGGTGGAGGAGGAGGGGGTTATCACCATCATGGCCACCACTCCACCAAACATGGTAGCAAGAGGAGCAAGAGCAAAGAACGCAAGCACCGCTCCGGTGGCTGGTGGAGCTCAGACGACAACCTGGACAGTGACAGCACCTACCGCACACCCAGTGTCATGTCACGGCACCACGGGGAACATGTCAGCCACTGCTACCCAGATTCCATGCACAGCCACCACTTCGGAGACCTGTCACTCAAAACCTCTAAGAGTAACAACGATGTCAAGTGCTCAGCCTGCGAGAGCATGGCCATGGCACCTGAGGGGAAATTCATGAAGAGGAGCTCCTGGTCGACACTAACAGTCAGCCAGGCCAAGGAAGCCTACAGGAAGTCATCGCTTAATTTAGAGAAACCCATGATGCACACAGACCTCAAGCCTTCATTGCGGACATGTCACTACCTGCAGGTGAGGCGTACTTCTCTTAAATTATATCTTAAATGGACAGAAAAAAAATAGTTTAAAAGCAATGCATATCAAAAGTTGGATTCGGGCTCTTTGGGTTGCTGCTGCATATGGAACTGCTGAAATTCATGTCCCTGTGTGCATCTGCATGCACCCATGCTATGGCAGGTAAATAAACACAGGTTATACTGTAAACTTCACATTAAATTCAGTTTGAGAGGGATCATCCAGTAGTTTTTACAGTACGTTTATCGGAGGATCACTGCACTTAAATCATACATGCACGTTGTTTCATTTATTGTAGTTGTATGTATGTAAAGTGTTTAAAAATTAGGAACAGAAATTGTTATTTTAGTTATTTCAGTGAACTTGTACACTAACTTGTCAATGCTGCCCTGACAGTAATCGTGCTTTTCTGTGTACTGGGATTCTTGTTGAAAATCCATCTATTTTGAAAAGTCTAACAAGTAAAGGATATTTTTAAGGCTACATTTTTCTGGTAGATTGAAAGGGCAGTAAAGACTAGAAACCCTCGCCATCATCTATCTGAAAATATAACAAACAATAATTGAGATCAATATCCACTCATCTTCATCAAGGTCCCTTGGAGTAAAATGCAGTGATTGATATATTGATTAGAAGCCCTGCCAGGGAGGCTTTTGGAGTCCACCTTTCTTTCGGTTACTCTCCTGAGGGCGATTACAGTGTCCAGGAGTGCGAGAAGTCAATATATTTAACCAGGGTTCCCTTTTGTGTGGTCACCTCGGGGAGCTATTGTCTATTAAGACGTGGAGCTCAACTGAGTGAATCAATGTCATTGTGAAAAGCACTGAGAACAAGCACCGAGCCAAACTCCAATGTGGGAAACACAAAGGTTTGGTGTCGAAAAACATACTGCATACTGCTCAGCTGCACTTCTGTAGGAGGTTGTTCACTAGAATAAAAATAAAATTTCAGTCATAATTTTTGGACCTCTTTCTTGCTCTACTACAAACACGCTAAGAGACAGATCTTTAGCAGTTTAGCCACAGGTACTGGCTTCCAAAATACAGTCAAAAGCCAAATGTCTGAGCATTCAGCAACCTTTCATTTAATTTATTATATTTTGAATACTGAGCACAGCTATGCTTTAGTCCACAGTGATCCACAGTGGGTGTAGTATTGGAACGCAAAGCTCAAAGTCCGGCTTTAAATTGCTTGACGTGAAGATGACTTAAGATCTACAAACAATGGCAATATGATGAGCAGGATTTCAGCACCTTCTGGAATCTAAGACTTAAAAATGGTCCTTCAATAGGCCTTAGAAACATATTAGTTTGGAAAAATGATTTGTTAGTCACTTGCACCCAATTTAGGAAAATGTAAAACTAAATATGTGCACGCACTATAATCAACATTTAGTGAAAGTCCAGATTTTTTACGAATCGCAATGAATTCGAATGGTGCCGCACTCATATAAACCCATAAAAAGCTCACTTGGGTTCTGGATGCAAACCTGTCCACGCTTGGAGAGGGAAGAGATGCTGAATCTTTGCCCAGTGTATGAACTCTGATGCCATGTGAAGTGCACAGTTACACACAGACACACAAACTGCAGTTGTTTGTGTGCAATGGGGAGTCTGTGTCAACAGAGAGGCTCTCTCGCTGGCATTTGACAAGCTTATGTGTCAGCAGGCAGAGACCCTGCAGCTGCCACATGGGCACGTTCTGCACTGAGCGTGTCCACAATGAGAGCCTTGATCAGAGGAGTAAATGAAGGGAGATCTGTACAGGCGTCAGTTTGATCTATTTGATGTGTTCTCTTGTGATGAGGAGGGACAGGTGTGCGTTGAGGAAGCTGTTGACATAATCTTGTTTCAGTTGGTGTCATACCAACAAGGGTGGGGTTAAACTTAAGTAAAACACAGTAACTGCTAGATAAACTCTATATTACCGTTCAAATTTTAAAGATCGTCTTAAGGCACAGGAATTAGTTGTCCAGTTATAATTTACAGCTGTAAAGAATAATTGGCAAACTAAATGAGGACCGGTGAAGAGATATTGTTAGTATTGTAGTTTTTGTACTTACTATTACTATTGGTAAGAAACACTAATACATGACTTTGCATGGAAACTTAATAAATGCATGAAATTTGCATGTCTGCTATCAAGGATTTTTTTTTGGGTACTTTCTTTTTTCGGCATGGCTTTCTTTAAACTTTGTCTACATTTCAACAATTGACTTTTACTAATTATCAGCTATCTTCTATCACTAACCTTGCTTGGTCTCCTGCGCCACAGAAATTTTAACAGGATTAAAATAGCGACACAAAATATAAATATATAATTTTCTGGCCTGGTCCTAAAATCGATCTAAAACCTATCTCAAAGCATGTTTTGGACGTGGGAAACAGTGCTTCCTGTGTAGTAAAGACATTGCACAAGTTATCTGCAGTATTATTCAAATCATTTAACTTCAATCAGTCAGTCCTTGCTTCAGTCCGTACATTGCTTTCCCTTTACTATCGTAATAAAAGCTCTTAGGGGATGGCAGGGAATTTAAAAAAGGAAGGGGGGGACTTTGTCTGGCTTTAATGTCTTTATTAGAGACTCTACTTTAACAACCCTAAAGGTTGAGCTGGTGTCCTTCCTGTGATATATGGGACCATTTCAACAGATGCAATTAGAGTGTGGTATTGTACGCCCAAATGAACCAACAATCGTTTACCTACACTCCCAAGAAAAACTATGGAGACAATTGGGTAATAGTCTGCACTTCTGTCAAAGGGTGTATAACATCCGGCTGATTTTCATGCATCCGCTTATTCCAGAAATAAATACGTGATTAAGTTGTCAAAACTTTACCAGAATTCAGTGTCACAAATCTTATCTCACTATTTCAAAAGCTAACAACGGACAAAATGTGGGATGAAATTACAAGACTCTCACATTTACTAACTACAATGTGTTCTGCCAAGTCTAACAGGTTGGTGGATTTTTCTTTTTTCTTCTTTTATTAGATGCAGTTTCACATCTGCATTAAAAAAAAAAAAAAAAAAAAAAATTTTTATCCCGAGGTTATTTTTGTACAAAGTATCCTCAGTGTAGTAGTAACTAATGATGGTGTAAAGCAGCTTGCCTGTCTAGCTGCCTCAGAGGCACAGCTGAACAGGTTCTGTCAGGTGTAGCATCAAATGAGCACAGAAATAAGGTAATGCTAATGAGCTAGCGCGCTGCTTCCATGAGTGATGACTGCCTTGTTAACCGCAGCCCCAGATGATCAGTGGTTGCACATTAGGAGGAAAATTATTCTTTTACTTTATTGCTGTCTTTGAGGATGATTAATTTAGTTTCCAGGCCAGAACTGTATTTTGTTCTACTCATGTGGGAGAGGATAAACGTATACACAGCAGATTAGTAAGAGGGATAGTTTAAAAAAAGATAGAGGTTGTTTTTTATGTTACCTTCCAAGTTAGGCAGGGTTGAGATAATGCAAAAAGAGGCCTAATATCACAACATAAGCCGACTGAACAATCATCAATGGGGATTTTTCTACTTGCTGTTGCAAATGATTGATATGTGGCGTTCAGTGCTAAAGCAGCGAGCCATGCTTCCCCAAACAAGGTCATTTTGTTTTGGAGAGTTGCAGCAGCATATGGTCTTAATGCTTCAGAGCCCTTTGCATCTTCCCTACAAAAACAGTTGGGGAAAACATCTGAGTAAAACACACTAGATTAACGACGGTGGAGACCCACTGGGTGCTATTATTATCATGCCTAATTCCTTCAACTTTTTCCCCATTTGCCACCTTCCACAGAGGAGAAAATGTTCATAAGTGCCTCATGCCGTCTAGTCCTTCACCTGACTGCCCTGCCGAAGAGGCCCGTCAAGTCAGAGAGGATATTGGGTATTGTTGAAGAAGAGACTGAGAGGGGGAGAGATGGCGAACAAGAACAGATATTGGGAACAGAAGCGATGGAGAATTTACTGCTCTACTTCTCGATGAAAAGAGGGGTATCAGCTGCTCTGCTCTCGGACAGAATAGTTCAGCAGTTGCGGCAGAGTAACAGTCAAGCTGTATGATTGGGTAAAGTGAGTAACTGGCAGAGCATTAAGGACAGTCCTGCGCCTCGGGCTGTTGTTTCTAGGGCTGAGACTCGCCTGTCCACTGGGACAACGGCTACAGCTGCACCACACCGACACAATGATGTACTTGCTACATGCCTGATCAATACGTGTGTGGTACACTGCCAACGTACATCTCCATCTTTAGAGGGAGAAAGAGATATAAATCCAATGAACAAACTGACTTTGTCAATATTATTCAAAGTTCAGTCAGTAAAATCAGATAAGCTCAATTGTAAACAGTGTATTCAATGGGATGATGAAAAATATTGAGGGTAATTGCTATGAGTTAAACTGGATGTAGTCTATATCGATTCCGATTGTGTCAAAATCTAATAAAGCCTACTGGTTTTCAGTGCATGAGTACAGTAATTAGCGCAGTCTGTTAATCACTATGTTAATCCTGATGCTGTTGTGTTAAGAACAGTCTTACAGTTATTAGTATATATATATACTAAAGCATATTCATGTTACATAATGTCTGCGATGATATATACACATTTTAATTTTGATTATAATCATATTTTCCTTAGAATTGATTTTGAGGTAGAGCAGGTGAAAGACATACCCAGTGCAGCTTGTATGTTTGCATATTGCAGTGGCATTAATGACAGTGTTGTGATTTCAAAAGTTAGTTATGAGCCTCAGGGGTATGATTGGCAGCCTTTGCTGTGCAAGCGTAAAAATACACAAACTGCACCGCTGCCAAGAGGGAAATTCTATTAATTTTTTTCTAAAAATCCTTGAATTAAGTATGCTCATGTTTTCATCTGCAATACGAGTGACATCCAAAAAAAAAAAGATGTATAGATATAAAAAAGATTTGTAAAAGCACTATTCTAGGGACCTCTAGAAATGTGCTGATGGAATAGTATTCTTCCAAACAAACATGGACTAAATATTGATGAATAGAAGGGTAGATTGTGGCTATTTTAAAGTTATATTGTTGTTAAAATGCTTAAATACTGCTGACACACTGATATACCATTTTTGGGAAACTTGATATCGATTATAATTTAGAAAAACAATGAAATTTAAGGATCCTGCACATCCAGGCTTATTTGTATTGTCTGAGAATATTAAGTAAAAAAATAAAAATAAAATAAAAATAAAAAAAATAATAAAAAAATCTTTGGAAGTGAATGGTGTTTTCTTAAAAGAACCTATAAAAGTATGAATGTATTAATGTTATCTTTGATTCAGTACTCTACTTTGTCAATTAAAAAGGTGTGAAGAAACCTGAATGTCTGGAGGACAGCCATGGAAAACTTAACAAAAACATACTTCAACTACATAAGTTTTGTTATTAAGATCCTGCTTGCAACCCACAACACTATTAATTTATCTCACTGTGTATAATAAATCCACAGTACATGAGCAGTTCCCTCACCAGATTCAGTGCTCCTTCTCATTACCACCCACTGTTCGAAGGAATACAGATGGGACAGGGCTTTCACTTACACTCCCCCACACAGTTGCAGCCAGCATCAGGCCAATAAACAGTGGTTACCAAGTTCTTCTGTTTATTCTAAACAAACTGCTGTTGCTGCTGTCACATGCATAAAGCTCACTGCTCTTTGTGCAGCAAAAAAAAACAAAAACTTACATCTTGTGAAAAATGCTATTTCGAACAGAGAAGGAGCATTAATGAAAAGGGGACGGTCTGAATCTCTGTCACATGGAGATATGTGAAACACTGCAACTTAAATCTAGCTGTGATTCCTGTTCCCCCCCCCCCCACCCCCCTTATATCCTTTTTGAATTCATCCCACTCATCTTTATCTGATCTGTCCAACTGCTTTTGATTTTTACTCCCACTAGACCCGGTTCTCTTGCATGATTGTCCCCTCTTCCCACTCCCCCACTGGCCTGCGCTCACATTGCACTTACAGTTCTCGGCCCGAGCACGCTGAAATCATCATGATGCAACTTTGTATTAAAGAACAGCGCTCTCAGCCAGAACAATGGACGGTATTCATATTACATAGTGCCAGATAAAAACTCAGTGGGAGAACCCCAGTGGGTCTGATTCTCATGGGTAGAGTAAGGTTAACTACAGAGCTTGTTTAATTTGAGAGGCTAGATTCAGAGGTGAATGAAGTAGAGGTGGCGCTTGAGACCAGGGATGTGAATTAGCTTCATTTTCTGTTCAGGGAAAAAAAAAAACAGCCACAGCTTATCCGAACGCTTGTCCTGATACTCTTCTCACTCCTTTGACTAATTGGGCCCCATTGTACTTGCAAATAATATCTCACTTACACAAGCCTGTACACTCTGTATATTTTGTCTCTGAGCACAACAAGCTACTGTTACATCTGTACTCTAAACATCAAGTATCAAGTCACCTCAGATACTGACTCAAATGTAAAAGTAATAGCTTAGAATATTACAACCTTGTGGTTATGAATGTGTATGCAGCATTTAATGCGGGTATGTTACCTCCCACAGGTGCCCCAGGATGAGTGGAGTGGATACCCAGGTGAGAAAGATGACGAGATCCCATGTCGGAGGATGCGAAGCAGTAGCTACGTTAAAGCTATGGGAGAGATTGATGATGAAAGTGGAGACTCTGACACCAGCCCTAAGACCTCTCCACAGAAGGGCATTCGGTCTGACGCTCTTGTCCTCAAATCAGCCATGCAGAGACCCCATTTAGACTCCCACAGGTAGGCCTGGCTGCCTGGCTCAGTATGTTCATGCTTACCCTACAGTGTGTGTTGAGGTTTTTAATGAACCATTAAAAGATGAATAGATGTTCAGAGGTCATGCTTCAAGTTAAGGTAAAATGATGAAAAAGAATCCAGTGCATTTCAACAGTTTTAGAAATTGACCTCACAAATCCAGCATTGTTGGTGAAATATTTTGATCCACAGAAACAGTTTCAGTGATGCTCTGTTGAGTGATGAACAACCACATGGTTTTGGGTTTGGGACCCTTTTGGTGTGCTAGATTAATAGTATTACTTCACCGTACATAGACACTGTGCCTCACTTCATCGCAATGTTGTTGACGAGTCTTTAGCAACATTGCCTCATATATTCAACGTTGGACTCAAGGCAGGAAGCTTAAGTGTTGTAACATTGACTCATGGAAGAGCAGATGTTAAAGTCACTGACTGGTGCGTTACGGTACACTAAAGGATGAGAAGCCTCGAAGGAAAAATGTGTTTGATCAGTGAAACAGCAATATGTTGAGTATGTCTACTTCTGTATTTATTCCTGGAACCACATTTATTTGTTTTGCTTTAAAAAAAAAAAGATAATAAGTGGAATACAGTTGTTCACCAGTATATTAGGTATGCCTTTCTTAATCTAATGCAGTCGAATGCAATATCGTTACTATTTTCATGATGGTTACAATGTGCAGCTTTTGAAGTTGTGAGTGTGTTGATTCAACTTTATGGTAGTTTTGGAGACTGTAGTTTGTAGTGCTGTTAAACTGTATACTGGTAGATTTATTTGTCGTGATGAATCTACCTAGTAATACAAATGGGGTGCACGATGTCTATTGTTAATAATGATAATAATCATGTTTAACATATATAAGGTGTTGCAAAAATCCCTGCACTGGTCAAATAGTGTGACAAAATAGTGATTAACTATTCAGAAGAGGTGGGTATTGTCACAATATGAACACTGGGTGCAGATCAGTGGCTACTCGACTGTGTTTTCAAAACTAAATTTTGCTTCTTAGATTCCACTAACTATTTAATCATTCCCTAATCGTCTCTCTCTAGCAAACTGCGACTGGCCCTTTTGTCTGTTTCTTGGTAAACCAGCACAACGTCCGGTGTTCCACTGAGCTTATTTGTGATCCGGAGGATGCCATTGCCTCACCTTCACAAGGGAACTAAGCTCATCGTTGCTCGGCTTGTTTTTATTCAGTGGATTGTTCTCTGTGACTGTTTGTTTTCAGGCAGTGTGGTTTTCAGACACAGCCAAATTCTGTGAACCTGGGGAGGCATCACGCATTCGTCATCCCGACTGCCACTCAGCGCTCGGTGCTATTTTTGTCACCATCATCTCAGCAGGGTTCTAATCACTTCTGCTTTTGTCCACGAACAAAACAGTACTCTTGTTTGTTATGCGCTGGAGGAGAATGTAACAATCTCTTATTATTGTAGCTCCAAGCTTTCATGGTTTCACTTTGAAGAACCGGAGCCAAGCTATACATGTTCCCTGCGGTTAGATGGAAGACTGCTTCCTCATGGGAAACTTGAGGTTAAACTAGTCAAACCCGAAGATGAGTCATTTAAGAGGCTGATATTCATTTTGGAGATTCAATCATAAATATGGTACGCCTTACTTATTAGATGCTGACCAACAGATTGATTAACTGCAGCGTTATCCAATGATGTGGCGTTTGTGGCTTCTGACCTGTGAAACTGTGTGTGTCCCCACCCCTTGTCCTTGTTCAGCCACGGCTACCATTTACAAACCACAAGAGATTTGCGGCCCCATCCCAGTGTCACGCTGGACCCTTCCACCTTTCATCCTCCGCCCTTCCGCTCTCGAAACCAGAGCTACATGCGCGCCGTCAGCACCCTCAGTCAGGCTAGCTGCGTCAGCCAGGTGAGTCTCAAACATGCATCGTACAGTGGCAACACCTGGACACACGTGAATGAGAGCTAATGTTATGATGTTTGTCTGTAGCAGTTTTGTGTAGAGGACATTACGGAGACATTAAACATCCACAGATGTCCATACTGGAGGTCCACAGCTGATTGTTAGCTTGTACACACAGCCTGACCTGCCTCAACTTAATCAATAGGCATAATTAAGTGCTGTTTTGGACTGATTGCCTGAATTAATCAGCTAAAGTTGTTTGGTTTTGAAGTGTTTTCTACTATAAAGAAATGTAAAATTGTACGTCATTTAGAAATTAAGATATTAATTTGCACCCTGATGTCTCGAATATACCACTGATACAAGCTACATCACTCTATTGTTATTATGGCATGTCATCTAATTATCTAGTAAACGACACCAACAGAAGCAGCTTGTATTGGTTAACTGAACCTTTTTTTTTTTTTATTTTTTTTTTTTTTAAGTATTGTACTAAAATGTAGACTAGGCCTACAGACACAACAACTTAAAAGTCTAACCTCACATTACACGCAAACCTTTCCAGGTACCTCCCCCTTTAATACCCTGCTATGAATCTATACAGTTGGATCAATTGCGCAAGTCTGTTTTGGACCTCCATGGTGGCACAAGGCGTGGTTGCTACAGTAAGAAGATCTGTGACACAGCCAGCAACAAAGCCTAGATGGAAAAGGAATAACAGGAGGAAAGATTGTCCAAAAGAAGGGTTGTACAATCAGCTTACTCCTGTGGCAGCTAAGACCCAGTTTCATAATAACAGAACAACAGTCTTAATAATAATAGTAAAACCCTGCCCTGCTTTTGTCATATCATTTACTCTAAACTCTAACGTATTAAGCAGAAAGCAAGATTCATTTCAAGGAATATTAAACTGCTACACAGACAGATATACACAAGTGCACATACTTGTAATGTTACCCAAACAATACAACCTCAACTGTGACCAGGAACTTTGAATAGTACAAGACATGACAGAAAAAACAGTAGTTAAATAGCTTCTTTTCATCGTGACGTGAATTTTGTTGCATTGTCTTAACATCAACTAATTGATCATCTTGAGTCAGCTAGAGGAATTTATTAAGATACGATACTATACTACTATTTACTTGCTAGTTACAAGATAAAGAATTGAGACTGCAGTGTGCTTTATTTCATCTAGCCGCATTCAGTACATAGTATAGCACATGTTTGTTTAGGGGTTTGTGGTAAATTGAATGCTTTGTAACAAACTGTATATTTTTCTGATTGCTTTTGTTGTCATTTGCATTTTCGTATTTCATTTGATCTGACATTTATTCAGTTTAAGGTCAAAACTGACAGTGGCGTTTTCTTTATGCTAACACTCCTTCATATTTGCTGTGCAAAGGGGAAGAATCAAAGTGAGAAAGAGAAAGGAAGAGGAAAAATTAAGGACTGCTATTCCTGTTTTTGTCTCTCAGGTGAGTGAGACTGAGATCAATGGCCAGTTTGAGTCAGTTTGCGAGTCCGTTTTTAGTGAAGTAGAATCCCAGGCCATGGAGGCTTTGGACCTGCCTGGTTCGTTCCGCACTCGAAGCCACAGTTACCTCCGCGCAATTCAGGCTGGTTATTCCCAAGATGATGACTGCTTGCCTTCAATGACATCCTCCACTGTCACTTCAACTCTCAGATCCACAACAGGTAAAACAATCCCCCCCCTAAGTGAGCGAGGGCTTAGTCTACATATCCTCATACATCCTATACATGAGCACAAACTTAAAATACCTACATATGTACAGTGGGGAACCCTTGAGCTTCAGAGATGCCAGGCTGAATGATTCCACTTATGTACTTTGGAAGCTACGGTGTGCGTGTGTTTGTTTTTGCCACTGCATACTTCTGATTGTTCAGGTGGATCTGCTTGTGTGTTACTTTGCACGATTCATGCATCATTAGCCAAGCTTCTGGTTGATCACTTGTGGTGTTGCCCAGCTGAAAACTTGGATAAGGGTGGGGGGGGTTGCATTTTAAACACTCAGACGGTACACACTACCACAACACAGCACAGCCACACTACATGGCATGCCTAAGAGGAACAGTCCCTCCCCTCAGCATGTTAAACTGTGGTGTTTTATATGTGTTGTGCGAAGCGTGCGAGTTACTTAGGGAGGGGTGAAGTCTGAAACGGGCCAGGGGTAGGGGAGCGGTAGGTTGCTGACATATTTGTGTTGAGAGGATACACCGGACAAACCTTCCACCTGTCCTCCCCCTGCTCTGTTGCACATTAGCACATACTTTGTAACTGGCTTTGAAATTGAACAAAAAACTCAAATCTAATAACAAATTTAAGGTAAGTCGACAAGCTGTAGAGACTAAAAAAACATGTATACACACACACACACGCACACACACGCACACACACGCTGGTTGCACAAAGGAACTGTCCACTGATGTTTTTTTAGCATTTGAGAAGTACAAACGACAATTATTGACAGTATTGTTGTATTGTGTTGCATTAAACCAGCCAAATCAGCTAATGAATGCTATGTGAACGCTGTTACAGGACTTCCTTAAGTCACTGTCGACTGCAATTTCTCAATGGAGCCCACTAAATGTCACTGGTCATATTCCATTGTTATTGCTACTGCATGACAATGAGCCTAAACAGTTTCTGAAATCTGTTTTGTTTTTGACTTGCATAAATATTTTTACTACACGCTAATTTTTTTTTTTAATACATGCAAAGACTTCAAGGTTTTGTGCAACACAGTGCAAGCAATACATCCCATAATTTAGCATTTCAGGTTCTTTGTGCAAGCAGAGTGTTTGCAGTAACTCCCTCACTAAGTGTATTTGGTGTTTGCCTGCAAGAGTAAAGCTATGAACCCTATTGAAACATTTTTCTCTAACTATGTGCATTTTTAAATATTATGACCTGGAATTTTTATTGTTTTTGTACATTTTTCTGTCAATTTAATATTGGAGACATTTGCATTTTTACTCATTTTGTTGGCTTTGTTTTCTTGTTGAACCTGGAGTTTTGTTTTTGGAATCCTTTCATCTCCAATTGGGTTTCCATCTACGATTTCTTCGATGTGACAGAAGTACTGAGGATAAAGGAGTGTTCTCCAATCCCACCGTCTTATTTGCTGAACTCTATTCATTTAGCTCTCTGCTCCAAATCTGTCCACTCGATATGGGCTGAAACAAGAAGTTAATTGTACAATATGTTGTGAAGTATTTTGAAGGTTAGCATGATGCACTAATTACAATGTGCCAGATAAGGTTGTAGCAACCCAGGAAAAGGGTTCCCTGGATGGTGATTAGTTTTATAAAGTACTATTACCTCCCATCCAAGACAGACGTAAATAATATTTGTCCTTTGGTGTACTCTTTGCACTGTTCTGAGGGAATAGTGGCCCTAATCATAAATAAAATAACCAGGCTATCAAAGAAAATCAGTGATTCCTGGAATCATGTTTTTATGTTAGTTTTTAGTTTTAGTTTATAGTTAAATTGCAAGCAGTTTATGAACCAAACCCCGAGGCTAGTGGCCCCATGAGTGGGGAAGGGATCCCATGATGCTCCATAGGGCAGACGAGCAGCAAACCCCTCTCCATTTGACCATCCATCTCTTGAAGGATAACCAGGGGGAAAGAACAACTGGAGGCATCAGTGATGATTGTTGCAGGTATTTTAATGTTGACACGCATACATATATCTATGTATATGTGTGTTTTTGCACTGCCTTCTCAGTAAGAATAACAGATACATAGAGTTAACGTGTAGCTGGTAGAAATATCTCGTTATGTTATCCCAAGTAGCAAACACGGTTCCAAACAACTCATAAAACCTCAGACATTTTGATTGATGTCTTCTTAAAGCATTGATATTGATTACAGTGATGAATGTGATGCTGGCTTTTGTGAGTTGTTTACCATGTCTCTATTTTAAGTGTTCTTAGATCACATTGTAAGTGTAAATGTCTGAGAGATGTACTTCCCAAACTTTTCCAGAATGTTTTCATGTCGTAACCATAAAAATAGCACTGAATGTTATCGCATTGCCACTGTCTCCAATCATTTGTGAGAGCAGCATCTGTCTGCTGTACATGTGTGACCTTTATTTTTTTTCTTTCCATGAAAAAATTGACTTCTTTTAAAAAGGCCAAATGTGGCAAAGTCTAACCCTTGGCATCGAGTTTGTCAGCTGTCTTTGACTGTGGGATTGCAGCCGCTCCCTGGTGCAGCCCTCAAAGGGGGTGGGAGGGTGACCCCTCACCTCACCAGGTTACTTACTACTCCACATGGTCTAATCAGCCACCTTGGACCTGATATGTTCAATAGGGTTCATATCTGCTTCTTGGCCCAGTGGGTTGTGATTCTTCTACTCCCTTTACATCTTTTCTTTTGCACAAAATGGCACAAATTTCAAGTCACTGAGAAATATTTTATATGTTTTGAGAAAAGGGCTCTCGTAGAATGGATTCATGATTTGATAATGACTGATGTATTTCATGTTTAATTCCACTCTTTGTTGTGCTGTGCAGTGAAAAGATGGAAAGAAGCCTTGAGATGAGTGAGAAGGCAGTGTAAAAACATGGTGAAAAGCCTACAGTATGTGAGTTTATTGACAGTCATAATTGTTTTATGTGAAGGGATTGAGGAACCTATTTCAAAAAAGGTTTATATTCTGTATTGGCTCTGGGAGAATGTATCTCCAGTTGACCTTCAATACAATTTGGGATTTTTGATTAAAAAAAATCTACACTTAAAAAACAACAACTAAAGAAATAAATCTATTTGTCCAATTTTTTTTTTTTTACTGACAATAAGCAACTTCTAAAATATGTCATCATTAATTCCACCAACTATGTGCTTACCTCATGGTTTTGAACAACTCCAGTGCAGGCTCACATAAAACAGCACACTAGATAGAGTGGGTGCTCATACCTTATTTAACCTTTAAAACCACAGATCATAGTGGGAAATCAATGGTTCTAATCCTGTCTGTCTTTGAAACTTGCCACTCACATAGTGTATGTTTTCCATAGATATGTGTTTATTTTCTAGTTGAGAATCCAAATCAAATCGCGCTCCAGCTGTTCCTTTCACCTTGAATGTCCTTCTGTTTGCATATTTACATTTTTCTTCTAGAGGGATATGATGTTGTGGATGGGACATCTTTACTAAATGACGACATGATAGAGGATGATGATGGTGCTAGCTCCTCTGCCTATGCGGAGCTCGAAAGGCTGGAGAGAGAGACTGCTGCTGCTCGCAGCCACCACAGTACTAGCTCCACCGTTACAGCCATCTCTGTCCCACCGGCATCCCCACCTTCATACAGGGTCCCTTCTGCCTCACCTATAGCCACCTCTGAGCCGCCGGTTCCTCAGGCCATCCAGGCCTTTAAGGAGTCTGCTAACATGGTTGCCGCCTTCAACTTGCAATGGAAGGATGAAATCTCAGCAATGCGCTATGAGCTAGCAGAGCTGCGAAGAGATGTCTGTGGGGAATTAAAAACGTTTAACAGCAACTTCTTCAACTTTACTCAGTGCTACAATATGTGGACTTTGTGCCGGGAGCCTTGTAACGACAGCACCACGCAAACAGACGACAGAGTGTCCATAGGAATTCAAGCGGGCTCGAGTTGGTCTGTTCGACAGAATACGGAGGACAAGTCAGTGATGTGCCAGCCAGAGCCAGCACCCTTCAGCATCATGGATTTGATGGACCCACCTCGAATTGAGATCATAACAGGAACTCCTGAGAGCACGCCGGAGGGGTCGAGCAGCCCTGCCAGCCCACTACCAATAGAGGACTTCCCATGGGAGATCAACAAAATGCAAAAGGCTCACAAGCCGCCAGACACAGGTGGCCACACAGGTGGTCACAGGAGCGCCAGTCTAGAACTGTGGAGCAGGAAGTACACCAGTGGGCCCATGTCATATCTGTCTATGTCATTCTAATCATTCACATTCTACGCATACTGTAAAAGGGGATGAGGAAGCCAGGGTGAAAACCTGACATTTATCAAGAGAAGCAGTGCAATGCTGTTGTTAGATGTCCCTTTACTCTATGCAGACACAGAGTCTGTCATCTCTTGAACAGGTTACAATATTGTTCAAGCAATCTTTTAACAAGTGTCTTGCTTAGCCATGGAATAAAAGAGAATGACTTTGTTTTACACCAGAATAAGGTGACATAAGAATGTGAGCGAGAATGTGGCTGATATTCAGATCCTCAAGTGCCAACAAGTGCAGCATCATCTTCCCTCCATTGTCTTAAACACCCAACCTTCAGAGAATAAGTCAATTCAAGTAAGCATGATTGGAAATCTGAAGGATATTTAATGAGTAAACTCAATAATCAGCCATTGTGCAGTGAGGCATATGCTGGTTTGTTTCTGCACATGAATTTGAATAGCTCATGTTCATTCCAGTTTCTCTTCATGTAGAAACATTCTCTTAAGCACCTAATTATACTGAAAAAATACTGTGAATAACTTTATAAACCCTAGTTTTTTATTGAATACATTAAAGAGGAATACATTATTTAAGAATATATTGATATATAATTTCCTTTTTATTTATCCTAATCAAAGCATTCCTTTATCATGGCCTTCATTCATTTTGTAGCTGGTTCCAGTTGAAATGGGCATTTCTGAAAATTTCCAATGTTCTTAGTGGTGAAGTGATAAACCACACAGCATAAAGACGTAACTGTAAGAATAAAAAAAAAAAAAAAAAAAAAAAAAAAAAACAGTCGATAGTGCTGACAACAAGTTATTACAACTCCTACAAAATTTGTAGTAGTCTAATCCTCTGGAAAGCTGTATGGATTGCACCATCTCAAGGCTCTGAGGACTAAGTCCCAGATCAAAAGTGTTTACGATGAATCATTTAAACTGACTACGTAGTCTTAACAGCACGTGGAGCGTAAAACAGTAAGGGGGATTCACAGTGATCATGAAGTATGAATGTATCAGCTTCAGTTCATTCCTGCACAAACTGCATTCATGTTCAAACACTGTATATGTATATAAATGTACCATTTTGTATATAGAGAAACCTATATCAAATACTTGTACTGTTTGCAGTTACAAACATACTGTGTTCTGACAGCGCTGAGGGGGGTTATAGTAGTAATTGTGGTTCTAAACCAAACGCAGCACTTTCTCCAGTCTTCAAGGTTTGTCGCCATTTATTTCACCATGTTCATCATCCAACTGTTTTTACACCTCATAAGGAAGTTGGTAGTTCATACCAGTGTTTCACATGTTGTTTTTCGTATGGTGGTGACTGGAGGTTTTTTAAATGTTTAGTTAAGTGTCTTACCTGTTCATACTACATTTGTTTTTACTTTAGAGGCAATGGGAACAAACACTGAATTTGAGCTACTTTTTTTTGGAGTAAATTAAGTTTAGAAATCTGAATTAAATTCTACCATGGTCACCATTTTTTAAATGTCGCATTTCTCTGGTAACGGTTGATGGTTGCTCGGGCAGTTCATCACCTCTGAAAGATAGCAGAGAAACATTGGTCCCTATAAGTAGACAATCAGAGCCGCTGAGGGCCTCTACCTCTCTGACATGTCCCCAGAGGTGCAGTATAGTATCAATGAATGTACTAACACCGCCTCACTAGTGACGGCTTAGCTGGGCTCCTGTCAAACCCTAATGGGTGGGAACCCTCAATCATCTGTTATGTTTGGCCGATTGCTCATTTTGTGTGTTACTAATAAAATAATAGTTGCTCATTAGCCACTGACATTCCCCTCAACCACTCATCTGCGTCATTGTCCCATCATACCAACATGGCGTACCAAAGTTAATACTGAGGCGCATGGAACCGAGGCCAACAATAAACATCTCAAGTTTGAACACATATCTTTGGACGATCAATGCAGCACAGGACCCTGGGAAGCCTGTATGTATCAGACCCCTGACTGAAATGTGAACCTTTCAAAAAGACTTTCAATAAAGGAGAGGTATCACCTCTCACTTTATAAGGAGAGTGGATCTTCTTCCCCCTTCGCATGACCAAAAGACAATATTTACAGAAAAAGTGGCATTTTGAAAAGATATTTATACTGGAGGTTGTACTAGAGGTAAGATCAAAATTAAAGGTGAAGCCACGGGAGAAAAAAGGCAGACATTTCCTTTTGAGTTCTTGCAGTAGCTCCGCCCCACACACCTGTTGCCATAACTCATTTAAAGCTGAGCTTAAATGCCTAACTAAATGATTCATTTGCCTTGATACTCTAATATGTGTGTTACAGAGGAACACAATATTAAGGCATGTATCGCTGTGGATTTTTTTTAACAATTCATTCACTCCGAACTTGAGGTTTTGGTGCAAAGAAGGGAATGAATGAGCAAAGGTGTATTGTTGTCATTCTCTACGATTTGCAATACAGAGTAAGAACTTCTAAAAGTTTCTAACCTATTTATTGTTGTTAAAAACCCAAAATAAATATGCTAGAGTCTTTCATTTCAGATAATCATAACTAAATCATAAAATAATTCAGTGAAAGGCATATGACTGTGACATTTAGTCAACAATCATTTTATTATATAAATATATATATACAGTAGTACATATGAAAAAAAATGGGAAAGGCTTGTATTCATATTTCTGCTTTTTGAATAATTAAGATGGGATTGCAGTGGCATTCCTTACTTACATATTTTCCCATTGTTTGGGGAATGCAAACTAATTTAAAGGTGCTGAAGACTGGCCAATCACGATGTCTCCAATCTGCATTCATTCATTCTATGCAAGTCCTTTGTTGTTGTTGTATGTCATATAAATTTTTGAAGCTATAGATATTAGATGTTTATGTTGAGCCTTCATGCAAATCATCGATGCTTGAAATGGAATGAAATTTTCAGAAAATATTGGTGGCTCTTTAAAAAAAGAAAAAAAAATGATATTATTTAGTTATTGTTGTGCATGAGCCACAGGCAACACTAAAATGTGTTTTAGTGTTTCCTGCCAAACAGTTGTTTCATTCATATTTCTCCCATTTAAGCTTATATGTATCCTAGAATCAAAGAGTTTGTTGGTGAGATTCCTGCTATGTAGTAGCATCCACATGCTTTGTGACATCATATGCAAAACAATTGAAAAATCATACATGTATAATTGACAACTTATTAACTGACTACAGTAAAATACAAAAATAAAAAGGCCTGTGATAATACAATTGGAAATGGTATAAAAAATACTTAACATTCTTCTAAATTTATAAACAACTGACCTTCAAACTGGTGATTGGTTGACACCAGGGAACTCACTCATGCTATAAATACGTGTTTCATAATCATCTCATTATTTAGCCCAAAGAAATTACCCTTACCTGAAAGCAAGTTGAAATGTAGCAAAAATATGGATCTATACAGATCTAAATATTATTTTTAAATTATATAGTAAAATATACACATTTAACAAAGACTGAAAAAGAAATAGAAAAAGGGTATTTACAATTATTTTTAACCATGCAATCACATTTTGTGTAATGAAATATATAATTATTTATAAGAGATTCTGAATTGTATACAGTATCTAATATGTTACAGTATGTAGTCAGTTACCCCATACGTTTGTGTTTACATTTTGTTGTCATCCAGAGATGCAACAACTGTGCCAACTCTGTGAAGTCCAGTTATTAGGACAACGGTTTTTGGATGGATCTCACCTGAACCTGTAATACAGCTTGAATATAAATCTTTTTCTACCCCTGTGTTCTCTTCCTGCATTTATTTGCATTTTTTCATGCTACTCTGTTCATGTTGCAATTTTTCAGGGATCTCAGACTGCATTGTTAAGTGAGTCAGACTTTGTCAAAGCTATAAAGCATCCTTTTGGAAACCATAGTTTAGCCCGCATTTGTTAGCTTATGCTTACTTTGTTAAACAAATGAAAACAGTGTGATACTTTTTTCTTTTTTTTCCTTTTTTTGCTTATTGTGGTGTTTCTTGTGAATTTTCATTTAAAACTTTTATTGGCCTTATGTATTTTTCATAAATTGTTATAAAACAATGGATTAAAATGTTTATGATGTTTATGTTTATGGTAATTTAAATGGAAAAAAATGGGGGTCATAGCTTTACAATGGCATCAAAGACTAAACTCACTTACATAAGTTGTATTTTTTTTTTGTGTCCACAGTCTGCACACTGCGAACACACTGCGAACACACAGCATGGGCCTGGCACCTGGAGTCTTATACTTTGACCCTCTTGATATGCCTTGATTTCTTCTAAGCTATCACCTTTTTGTTTGTTTGTTTGTTTGTTTGTTTATTTGTTTTCCTTTTTCTTCCCCCCTCCCCATTTTAGGCGTCCGTAGCTTAGCTGGGGGGCGTAGAGAGTACGGTAGGTCTGGTAGGGAACTGCTTTATTATATCTTTTTTTCTATGTTGTTAATACAGTTTTTCATTTCATTTTGTCTGAATCATTTACATTTTTCACTTGGCAAAAACAAGATCTATCATAAGTTGATGTATAATACATTTAAGTGTTTTCATCTGTTTCCACATTGAAAGCAGTGGAATTTCCAAGATGGTGTAGTCGTCCTGGATAATGACTTCACCAACTTGTCTTGATTTCGGCCTGGTGTTAGCACACTGGCATTTTTTTTTTACAGTATCTTCTGCGTTTGAGCAAAGTGAGACAAGAATAACTGTTCCATTTAAAACCTGTTTTGCAGAACTGGAACATACGTTAACTAAGATACGCATGAAGCCTTTTGCAAAGTCCATAAAGTTTTTTATTTTGGTTTGTCTTTCTTTGTTATGTTTTAATATGACGGTTCTGTTCAAATTCATTGGTATTGGTAGCAATTCACCCTCTTGCTTTAAACATTGTATACATTTTCTTTAGGGAAACCAAGGGAAATAACACAATAGTGTGTCTTTATGTTGAGTATACTGGCATGCTACAAGGAAGTTATGACCAACATAACAGCTTTGTTCTACAAACCACCACAAATCAATGCAGCTTCAAGATATAATTTGCTGTCGATGTATGAAAATACCTTTTCAGATTTGTAATCTCATCAGTTGCTTTCAGTGGTTTTTCATCTCTTCTAAGATTGGGGAAGGGAAGGAAGGATACTATATTGACCTTTAGTTCAAAGGTGGTGGGTGACATATCTAGTATTGCACATAATCACATGGTCGCAGATTCTGTCATTTTGGAAAGTGTTATCTTTAGTCATTGAAAATTGGAACTTTTCTTTTAGTCCATCAACTTCTAAACTTCTACATCCAGTATTAAACTTGCAGTCACATACACTTGGGAGGTACAGTACTATATACTGCAGTTATTATTGGTTCCATGAGTATTTTTACTCTGCTTGTCTTGAACAATCAATTCTCTCTCGGACTACATATATTGTGTAGGCTAAAAGTCAAAAGTTCTGTTCATAATGAAATGTTTATAATTGTTGGCAAAGTTTATAATCTGCTGCCACTGCCATACAGTAGCAAGCAGCAGAGCCCGTGAATGGTGATATCAAACATGTAAATGATTTTTTTTTTTTTAAAGATTTAGATCCCTAAACAATTAAACCCAAATGTTTTGGTGTACCCAAGACCTTTTCATGACAGTTTCCATATGTACATGGGGAACGGGCAGATTTCCTGCACACTTCCCAGCTGTATAACCCGTTTACATTTTAGACTATTAATCTCCTGCCACCCATAGACAAATATTTAATATTTATACACACAATATTCTTATCCGACCTTCTGCAGACCCTTATTTAATTTCAAACATTTGTTGTGCCACATTCAAGACAAACTTATTGTGTTATTCCATTTAGAGGTGAGGTTATAACAACAGGAAAATGGCCAGTATGATTTTTGATTATAGTGTTCTGTGAACTTTAGTTTGCCCTTAGCGGCTGATAGGGGGATTATTTTTTTCATTTCTTTAACTTTTTTTTAATCCCTGGTAGCTAAAAAAAGTTTACTGTGAATTTATTTCAGACTCTAACCACGACACCATCACAGGGTCCGAGGCAATGTAAAAGATTTGTTGACAATAGTTCCGGCCCATTGATTTGTATTGGTTTGTTGTGATATAATCATACATAAAAGGTTAATCCACCTCGCATCCATGGGGGCATCACCACTGTATGTATATATGTATGTGACTATGAACAACATGCTTGTTTAACTGTAAAGAAAATAGGGCTACACAAACCTTCTTTCAAAATGATTGACCTATACACACCCTCAAGTCCTGCTAGTTGTCCTACGTCAACTCATCCATTCATTCATTAGTCCATCTACTCCATCTCTACAAACCACCAGTGCCATACATAAACTCAATCCTAGACCTGAGGGAATATCTTCAGATGATCAACTACCATCAATCTACACACTCCGACATAGTAGGTGGCGGTATGCACCTTTAATGCACGTTTGTTATTCACTAATAAACCGAAAGAAGAAGAAGATCTTCACACGGATTAGGTTATGTATAGAAATCCTGATTAAAAAAAATGCATGCTTGGTCTTTTATTGAGCACAGTAATTTCATTTGAGGAAAAATGCACACACGAAAGAAAGGGCTGGTAATGTACTAGAGAAAAAGATTTAGAGGAGACGTCTTCAAAAAAAAAAAAAAAAAAAAAAAAAAGCAAATTGCATTTTAGAATATTTCGGTGTAAGAGTAAATTGTATTTATTCCCAGAGTCCAACACTGAACAGATATTTTTACTCAAATGCATTCATCTTTAGTGATTATCTTGTGTTTTTTCTCAAATACTTTATACATTAAGGGGATTGTCATGTGATGTGCCTCCCAATGAGCAAGCTACGTTTAATTTATGGAAAAGGTCGGAGTTGGCAACCTGTACGCAGTTATGTAACTTTTAGTAATCCTATTAAAATGGAGTGAAACTAGACAGTAACTCATCTTCTCAGGTGAATATAGTCTGGAGTTGAACAAAACAACAACGAGTGAAATGCGACACTTCCCATTCACTTTGTAACATCTTCAGCCCCCATGCTTATGTACGCAGCTCGTAAGTCATTGCATGTCATTAACCCACCATCCACCCTGACCTGAGTAAGAACAGCGTTTCACCAGCCTCTTTGACAGTCTGAGTCCACAACTATGGCAAGAACAGCCTCTGGCACAAACGGAGGAAGTCGAACGGAGAGGAGAGACTATCAGAACATTTTCAACGATTTTTCTGAAACTTAAGTCTTGAACACAAAGAAGCAAAAGGTTTGAGAGGTCTTGGTGAAAAAGCACGAGAGCAAAGGTCTGTTACATATTCTCTAAACCAGAACTATTTTGAAATGGTATTAGGTTACACTTTACATAAAGTCCGTGTGAGTACCATAGTCTCTTTTGTACTTTTATAATCAATTGGGAAATCTCATTTGCATCAGTCAAAGAAGTTAACAGAAGTGATTGTAATTGAATGTTAAAGTAGAAATTATAATTACAATTTAAGAGCAGCTGTGTACTTGCACTTCATGTAAAGTATGACTTAAACTCATGCTACCAAATAGAGAGAGAAATACAAAGGCAGTAAATTGGTTATAGAAGTTAGTGGGGCGGTCAGACCCATTTCATAAAAGATTAGAAAAATGGGAATGTGAAAAGTGAAGCGCCACATGCTGCTGTGCAGCATGCAACGCTTTTCAGTACACTATACTGTTGCATCATCAGAGGCAGTCCTGAAATTAAAAAAGACAACAAAAAGCAGGCTATCTTGCTTTTAAGTTTGAAAACATGTTCTTTGTCTGGGTCCCTCAGCGCATTCTGTCTGATTTTCTTTGTTGCCTTACTGTCTGAACCTCATTTTTGTTAACTCTACAAAAATGCCACTTGACAGAGACTTACATTTTCCCTTTCAAGCTCATGTTTGTGGCATTAGCCGACAGTTGTGGAGTGGCTTATTCAGTATTTGATAATAATATCTGTCTTTGTTTCTTCTTCTAAGTCTTTGCCTATACATTACATTTTTGCTGGCCTTTTACTGCAAAACTTTCAATGTTTTGTGTCTCTTTCAAGAGGCACATTGTACTGAAAAAAAAAAAAAAGAAGCTTGATATTTGGATACTGAATATCTCTTTAAATAATAGCCACAGATCCAAAATATATTATCATTTAAAACCATGAACTGAGATCCTTTAAATTGGTTTTACCGAACCCTGAATTTTTAAATTAACTTGATCGTCATATCTATGTTAATGATTTCGGCTCTGTGTCTTTTAAGTTTGTATAATATGAAAGGTTAGAGCTCTCTGTTTTCAGATTCAGATGATGCATGTTATGTTTTAGTACATTACTTGTATATTAATTAAGGGACACCTGATTAGTATGGAGGGATCTTTAGATCATGATACATAGTTAACGTATGAGGGTAATGCAGATGGGCAAAATTCCTCAAAACATTGACAAATGTTGATCCTTCAAAGCCTTTTGACCTATTTTTTATGAATATAGCTTATTCTGCATTCTGTTGTTAAGTTTAGGACTCTTTGGATCATCTTTTGCTCCTTGATGTTAATGTGATTGTGTTGCTAGTTTTTATAATGACATAAGATGTATTTTTTTGGACAATATTGGCATATGCAAGACAACCAAATGGAACAAGTACAGAGTCAAGACAAACATACGTTCAAATGTCTCTTACAATAATAACCTTAATACCAACAAATAAACATGTTTGAGGCACACTCAGGAGGAATGTTGCCTATTAGCACGTCCCATTATTTGCAAGTTGTGTTAGTGCCATGAGAGTGTCTGCATTTTGAGACAGAAACACAGCCAGTGGTGGATAATCTACCAGTAATCAGCATTTCCCCCTGAAATGTTTTCATTGTTATGGTGAAGCAGAGTTTGAACTTGTTACAGTAGGATGGTAAATGTAATGTTTACTCATATGAAGTCATTATGAGCCAAATTCACTTCTTCTAACTGCATTCAGGTCCACTCAATGAACAAAAAAAAACAAAAAAACATTGATGAGACACATTTCCAACACTGTAAACTCAGTACATCTGTGTTTCTCTCTCTCCTTGCCCGTTAACGACTGTCTTAACAACTGCATAAGCTCGGAGAAAAAAAAAAAAAATCCTGTAAATATTTATAATGAACTTTAGGCCTCTCGTGGTAGGTATATGCGTATGGAAAGGTGATTTACTGGTGTGCATTACTACGTTTGGTACCTGAATCTGTTCTCTAACCGACGTTGCTTGCTCCTTGCAGGGATTCAATTTCGTCTCCCTACTTCCTGCAGCGTGGACCGCGCTCATCCACCTCCAGGTACCAGTCTGTCTCCATCTCTCCTCCTCTCCTCCATACAAGCACTTATCTCCGCAGACATGCTGTTTCAGTTGCAGTCATGAATCCATGGACATAGCAAAGGGGTCAGCTTATTATTGCTAACCGTAGACAAAAAAAGGGAAAATAAAAACACGTCAGAAATACTTACTGAAAATCTGCTCATCCAAATATATATATATTTAAATGCACGTAAAGACGTAAGCGCCACTCAGGAAATCAGCCTGCCGGTGTTTTGGTATCTTTTATGATGGTGAAAATACCCGCGCGTACTGCTTACGAAAACATGCAGAGGAGCGGATTAAGCCGCGGGAGTGTTTAAAGAGGTATTTCATAATATAATATATAGGTCTAAATATTAACATAAATAGTTACACACATAAACAAAAAAAAAAAAAAAAAAAAAAAAGTTTATAGCTACCATTTTGTATGTGCCATCGTCAGTAACAAGTATTTGTAATTTTGTATCTAATCTAACAATTGTATTCTCGTTTTTACAATATCCCATTTTGTTGTGGACTAAAAGTACACTTCAGTACTGTACTCTGCTGCAGGACTGCTATCATTAATTTCATTATCGATGAATTTTCCCGACATCAGTTGTGGAGTATTGAATAACTACTGTCATGTCAGAAAGTATTCAAGAATATCACAAAAAACAGTAGCCTACCTAGATCCAAAGGCTATGCAAGTCTTTTGTGATTGATTTGCATCTTAAATAATTAATTTCTTACCAAAGCAGTCTTAAATTAATTTCCGGATAACTTACCCATCAATTAGGCCTACCCAAAGGCAAATTGTTTTATTGTCACTCTGCCGGTCCTTAACTAATATGATGAGCCATGTGTCATGTTGATTTTCCATGAGTGTTCAGAAGAAAAGCCAAAGGAAAGTAAGCAAACTGGATAGACAGGGAAGAGGTTACATGAGGATCAAGAGGAGGTTGGTCAATATGCGTGTTAATGCAGGAACATATCTCTGCTGTTCATATGTCAAAATGCCTGTTTTGAAGGCATAAACTAGCGGAGCCCTCAGTTTTTTTGTGATTATACAAATGTACATTTAGGCAGAGCAGAGCTCAGGGTTTGTTTTTGCATGACATTCAGGTCCATTTATTCTTGGCTGCATCTCCAGTGTGTGGGTTTATTTACTGAACTGCCCAGCGCAGCAGTGCTAAGCCAAACAATCAAATTCAAACACAGGCAGGCACAACCGACTAAACAAATGGACACAGGATACTTCCCTGGACTATACTTGACAAACTTTTAACTGAAACTGTAGCATTTAAAAGAAAAAGAAAAAAAAAAAAAAAAAACCCTGCTGTAGCTGCTTCTCAGTCAATGATTTATGGTGTTCAAGGGCTCCGGCTGAAAGCTGAACATCACTGTGGGGGAGAGAGCAGTAGAGAAAAAGTTAGAATCCCACTTCCTACACAAAATGAGACAGGTTGCGACTGCATGGCAGTATTGATTATTGAGGCTTCTCTGTCAGCGCTGACATCAGATATCCGGTTTCTTAGAGCTTTAAGTTGTTCTTGCCTGGCTTTTTATGAGTCATCCCACCTTCAGGAGAGTAACCGTTCTGGAAAGTCATGTTATAATTTTACAGTATCGAGCCTGGCCCCGGCGCGTACATCGTATCTGTTCTTCCAACAGTGTTTTTTTTTTTTTTTTTTTACTTTGTGACTAACACTCAGATTATCCGACAGCACTTGTTATCACTTAAACAGGTGCAAAGTCTCGATACTCTTCTTTCCATGCCTGACTTGTTTTTATATTTAGCACAGTCAATGTACACAAGTGCACGATTGACTCGCCGCTGTAGTTTGAGATTAGTTCCAGTACATCTACTGTAGCGCACCAACTTGTCAAATCACACCACCCTTATGAATGTTTTTTTTTTTTTTTGTAAGGGACTGCACTGAGATGCTTTCTGTTTTGTGAAATTTAGTGGTGGAACAAGTATTTCGAAGGATTTACATTGTATTCCCCACTGTGAAAAAACACCTACATTTCAAATAAAGTAAAAGTACACAACCATCAGAAGTAAAAGCACTTGTGATGCAGGAAAATTGCTCCTGTGAATGTTCTACTATTATCAGTGTATTTATTTTACTGGATTATTTTTGTAGCAGAGTTTGATGTTGCAGCTGGTTGCTGATTTGAATTTATATTCATTACAATTCATTGTATTTAGAGTTTATCGTAGATTGTGACACTTGATCTGCAAACTAACTTTAATTCTGCTGTTAAATAAATACAAGGATGTAAAAAAAAGGACATTACTTCCTCTTGAAATGTAGGAAAGTAGAGATATAAAGAAACGAGCAGTGCTTGAACGAATGCCCGTAGCTTAATTCAACCCCTGTTCAAATCAACCTTTTGACACTTTGTTCTTTGCAATTCATTTCCAGGGGCCTCTCTTTGTATGTTTATGATGCCTGAAGTTCAAGCTGAAAGTGATAAACTATAAAAAACCAAAAAAACAACAACAACAACAACCACACAGTATGAAAAACAGTAAGCACTAGTGAACTACCTGAACTTGTCAACTAAAAAAGTCCACTTTACCCAGATTGAGAGACGGACAGACTTTCAGATTGAGACGTACCATGTTCAGTCTAAAGGAGGACATCTGGTGTCCATTCAGTGTTACTGCAACACATTGTGATTACATTTTTGTTTTGTTTTTCCATACTGAGTAGGGCAGTTCCCTCAGAAGCCACCGTGATGATATGACTGTCAGCAAATGAAACATATCCACTAAACAACATTAACCTCAGTGAATGATGTCAAAAACACGTCTAGAGCATAAATGTAGGCGTATTAGGTAACAAATGTGTTTCCAAATGTCAAACCATTCAGACAAGCGTGAAGTCTATGAATGAACTGCAGAAGGAATGTGGAGTGCTGACTCAGCTTACAGGCTATTTTAGAGTCTTTGTCATTGCCTTGTTGTGGGAGACGAAACAGTGTTATTGTTCTGTTGTTTGTTTGTTTGTAAATTCCCACAAGGAAGGAGACCCTATAACCTGTCAGCAGTTGTTGCTGTGCACATTCATGCTTCTCGTGGAGTTTTCAACTACATAGCCACAAATACTACAACTTTACTGCGATATTTGAATTTTCTCATTTCATTATCATTTAGTAAGTTTGTAAAAAAACAACGTGACATAGAATAATATTAGAGGTTTTGCAATCAGAGTAGCTAACTCCTACACTGTTTCATCTCTCTGAACTATATCTGAAACTTCATTCATCACTTTAATTTAAACCACCAGGGGAACAACTAAGTCATACTTTATTAAAAAATAAACAATAATGAAACTGTAATATAGATGTTAACCGGGATAGATGTCTGTAATTAGAATGTCACTGAACAAAAGCAAGTTAGAGATGTTTCATTTCCCTTTAAAAAGATTATGAGGAAGTTATACTTTAATCTAATGTTAATTTCATTTACTACAACAGCTCTACCAATAAAAATAAAAATGTTTTACTCACATTTTTCGGATTAAAATAGATCAAACAAAAAACCCAGCAAGTATAAGCATGTTTTAGAAAAGACACTTATGGGAATAATTATTTAAACATCTTTATGGTTGCAGATTATAACAAAAATCACATTAGTGAACTGATTCTACGTGTTATACTGTCACAGAGTAGAGCAATCAATTCATTCCGTTTTTAACTGTCACCAACCAATTTGTAACATTTTCAGCTTATAAATTTAGTTAAACAGGTCCGTTGTGTAAAAATAGAACGTGTGGAGTTGTGCAATGCCTGAGTCACTGTGCTCTTTATATTTTGGTGGCCACACGCTGTGTCTCGCAAAACTCCAGCACTTTAAAGTTGGAAAGAAGTCAATTCTGTAACTGGATTTAGTTTAACAGAGTTCCCCAAGGTTTCTGATTCCTTATTGCACTTAATTACCTGTAATAGAAAGGGGTTTGTGTGTGTGTGTGTGTGTGTGTGTGTGTTTGTGTGTGTGTGTGTGTGTGTGATCTGGGCCTACACCTGTTTAAGCTAATGTACAGTCAGAAAAGCATATTACTCTTCCTGTGTTAAGTAATTTATTCCCAATGCTGAATATTTAATAACGTGTTCATTTAAATTAATAGATTTGTGCCTGAATGGGCGACTTCACATGCAGATGAATGGAGGCAGAAGCACAGCAGGGGGGAATGACTGATTTCTAAAATAGGCCACTATAGATCTGTCTTGAAACAGCTTTGTTTCAGCTATGATTCACAGTCTCTTTCTTCTCTGTGATTCATTTATATTTATCATCTTTTCTTCAGTGTAAACAAAACGTCAAACAAGGAAATCGAGTCGGTAGTGGTTTGAAGGGTGAACATGACAAATAACGTTATGAATCAAGATCATGGATATTTACCTTTATGTGGGACACCAACCATTATACCTAATCTATGAAAACAAATTTATTGGATTTTCTTAGAAGATAAATGCAAATATCACTAAATTAAACTTATTTGATGTATTACAACATCATTAAAAAAAAAAATTCATTTGCTAATGAATTCAGCTGGATTCCCCTGATGAATCTAAACAGCATTGAATCCCATTTAAACTAGGAATTCTTATAGTATTGGATTTACAACAAAATAATCATTATTCTTCCCCCCCCCACAAAAGAAATGTGCATCCATTAGTCAATAATATTGTATAATGCATATAATATAAATTCTAAATGCAAATAGATCTACAGTATACGCATGTAAGTATTCAGACTGGAATCTTAGAATCATCGACTGTCCTGCTCATAGTTCCTCCTGTAATTTAGGAGGTTTGACAATTTAATAGTTGGAAAAACAAAGTATGTACCGAGCTCAGTTCAGATTTACTTTGTGTACCTCGTAACACCGACACCTGACTTGAAAGAGGATATTAAGTATAGCTAAGTAAAGCAACATATATTTTCAATTTTTTTCCTTTGGCGTATTTACCCATAAACTTACCTGAATGCTGTTATCTTTTTCATTCTTTAATTCACGTAAAGAAAAAAAATAAAAAAATAAAAAAAAATAAATCTGTAAAAATCTTTTTTGAAAATTTGAATGCTGAACAACTACTTGTCTGTGTTTTATTGTGCCTTTGCAAAGCGAGTAAAGTTGGTACATTTCCAACTCTGCTGTGAGGTCCATCTGGATGGATTACCATCTAATTCTCATTTGCACTTGAAAGAGCAAATATTTCCCATAATCCTTCATTGCGCTTCCCCAGTAAACATGGACATATTACAGAGCTGCTGTTGCTTCCCACCTTACTGACATGTCCCTGGCTTTAAGCGCTAACGTGCCCTGATGCCTAATCTGTCATCGTGCTACGAGGTTCCTCTGTCACACACTGTGATGCTGGTGAACTGCAGCGTTGGCCCTTGTCAGCTTTGGCCACATATTTCATTCTCATGTTTTCTTTTATCCTCTACCCTTGTCTTGCCGTGTCCTCTCCTCTCATCCTGCTTGTGCTATCCAGCGGTATCATATCCTCCCAGTTACAAGAAGACTCCACCTCCTGTGCCCCCGCGCACCACCACCACCAAGCCTCTTATCTCTGTGACAGCCCAGAGCAGCACAGAGTCCACCCAAGATGCCTACCAGGACGGCAGGCATCCACGGGGCGGTCTGTGGACCACGGACAGCCTCGGCCGTCCCATCTACAGCTCCACGGACAGCCTGGACAGCACCAAGGCGGTCACCATGGCCATGGAGTCAGCAGCAGGCAAAAGGCACGCATGTTTAGGCAGCCACAGCTCCGTGCAGACGTGCGACAAAGCAGTGCTGGTGTCCAAAGCCGAGGAGTACCTCAAAACCCCACGTTCCTCTATCGGGATACAGGTAACGGCACGACTGTCCGCTTAATGACTGTTCTCACACCTCAGCCGTCATACTGACGACACCAGGGTCATCCGTCTTGTCCTGGCTGAAAGGATAATTCTCTTGTTCTCATTTTGATATGCAGGTCATTAATATGTATGAGAATCATCCAGTCAAATATAAAACCTTCTATTCCAAATGTAAATCAAGCAAGGACATTTTTTTTTAACAAGGAGAAATTTACAATGTCTTTTTACAACATCTCTCTGGAAAAATAAATTAGATAATCAGTCCTCATGTAATTTAAACATCTATTAAATGACACGAAAACTGGGTTTTATTATGGAAAACTCATGTCCACGAGGATGTTGAACAGACAAGTCAAACTACAAGTGTACTAATTAGTTAATCGTGTTGTTTTTGTGATGTCACGAAGTCTGAAATGCAGCAGTTTGCAGAGTCTTGTTGATCTTTTATATTTGGTTAGGTGTCCAACTTCAGAGAGTTTATTCCAAAGGCACCATTAGCACCCTTTGGTCTAATTGGTGATTTGTGATCATTCACAAGAAGCTCCATCGCTTGATAAAGAAGCACTTTGTGCATTACAACTGTCAGACTAACTTAAGTCGCTCCGAGTCTGCTGAAGGCGAGTGTCCCCAGATGTTAGCGCCATCTTTGGAGTTTGAGTGTGTCGACCACCTTGTTTTGTCCTGTGGGCAATTCTGCACATTTGTCTATGAAAATGCGTCCATCTGTCGACACTCTACAGGCAGTCAACCAGAAATGATGACTTTATTGCAAAGTTCGTTGTTCCTATATGAGCTACAGTTTCCCCAGTGCCAAACTCCTGGATAATGACAGAGTGAACTGTGTATAATGATTGGAATTTTTTTTTTTTTGTATCAAAGATCTCAGTTATCACAGACTGCCTTATGTCTTGAATTATGGTACTTTTTAGCATTTAAAAAGTTAAGTACAAAGAAACAAGCTGATTTATAACTAGAAAATGTCTAACTACGTTCGTTTTGAATTGTTAAAAGCCCTTTTTAAAACCGGCACGTCCACTGTTCATGCGGAAAGACAAAAATCTAAACTTGAATCTGCTCTAACAAGTACGAAATTGTTGTTACAAGCTCCTAAATGCCGAGCTGTTCTTCTAACGAGTAGAAATGCGTGTCAGTCCATCTCGGTTGCTGTGTTTGTATTTTCCAGGTGGAAACTGTGACAGACTCTGAGACTGAAAGTAAAGGCCTTCCTCAGTTCCATTCGATAGGGATCCAGGTGGAGGATCTGAAACGGTACAGATGAAGCAAAGTGTCACAGGGTGAAGTACACGTTCCTTTTGGACCCCGCGTATTCACGTTACATTGTTGTCCCCGTTAGGCACGGGAGGTTCAAACGCTCCAACAGTGTGACCACTGCAGTGCAAGCAGACATGGAGTTAGAGGGCTTTCCCTCCATGGAAGACAAAGGGCTGCAGTTTGGTGGCGGCTTCGGACGCCACTCCGAGCCCAGCACGCCAACGCAGTATGGGGCCATCCGTACGGTGCGCACACAGGGTCTCTTCAGTTACAGGGAGGACTACCGGCCGTCCAGCGGGCCCACCAGCCCGCAGCCCGAGCCCTGGCTGGTCGAACCCAGACTGGAGAGCACCGAAACGGGCCGCGTGTCCCCCCTCCGCAGGGACGGCAGCTGGTTCATGCAGCTCCTTCACAATGAGACCAAGCGGTTGGAGGGATGGTGCAAAGAGATGGAGAGAGAGGCAGAGGAGCATGACCTGACGGAGGAGAGTGAGTGTCTCGAGGAAAACTACGTTCTTGTCAAGGCCCGGGGCTTTTTGTTGCGTGACCTCAATGCTTTCATGACACGTAAAGTACGACTGTTTCCTTTTTTTAAAGCTGTGTAGCAGTATAGACAAAGTAAACATTCTCAGTGTTAGCTGTCATGTTGACGATGAAAATACTGAATCGTGAGAGCCATTTTGTGAGCAGATTGGATTCTTGTGAATGACGGAGAGATATTTCTCAGCATGTTAGCTTTTGCCAAGCTGTCAGTGATAAAACGAGAATGTGTCTCTCTCTCTCTGTGTGTGTGTGTGTGCGTGTGTGTGTGTGTGTGTGTGTGTTTCCACCAGTCCTAGGAAAAATCCGGAGTGCAGTTGGAAGTGCTCAGCTACTAATGTCTCAAAAGTTTCAGCAGTTTTACTGGCTCTGCCAGCAGAATCTGGTGAGTACTGCATGTGTTTGTCACAAGATGTCTGTAACTTTGGGTGACCAGAGCCAAAATGTAAAGAGTACGTTTGTCTGGCATAATGTGGGACTGGTACTAATGCTGAGAGGTAGTCTAAAATTCTGATGTCTACATAATGCAACCTGGTGTCACGGCAAAGCGTGAAATAGACACGCTTTGCGCTGTTTTGGTGTGACAGTTACACGTTTTCCTGTAGTGGACGAAAATGAAAGCTGTTGCGTGCGCAGAGCCGAGTGAATTACAGGAAAATGGAACATAGCTAAAACACGTGGTTGGGGTTGGGAAAAGAACATTAGTGGGGGGCGTGTAAGTTTCACGCTCGCAAAACGTGTAACTGTCACGGCTCGACAGCCCAAAAGCGTGGCTATTTCACGTTTTGCTGGAGTAGACCGCCGTGTCTGTTTCACACTCTGCCGTGAGAATGGGTTGCATAATAACACACAAATGGACGATGACGTTTCCACATTAGGGCGTTTAGTAAATAAAGGAATAAATAGATATATTTTATTTCAATGCAACTTTCCAAACTCCCACATAAGTAAACACTGTAACCATAAAGCTAAAGTTTCACGGTAAATGGTCTTTGCAGCGCTATCTTAAGAGCCAATTAAAATGTGGGACATTGTCTCAATATGTGGGACACGGGATAAAGGATAAAAATGCTGTGCAGTCCCACGTAAAGCGGGACGCCTGCTCACCCTACCGTACATGCATGCTGCTGACATGTGGCTCAGAAAAACTCAAATGATCAGGGGTGAAACTTGTTGATGGGCTTCTCTTTGTCCGAGCTCTGAGAAGGCGCTCGGCCTGACGCTGCACTTGTGCTCCTTCCAGAAATAGACCACAGGAGATCGATAGCCGAGCGGTCTCTCTGCCGTTATTGACCCCGCAGTAAACGAAAGGGGAATTCCAATAGGAAGCAGCACCTGTGTCGAGGTTATCCATTAACGCACGGAGGCAGCACTTTGAATGGGAACTCAGAGTTTGAATAATGGACTGCCACGCCGTCTCACTGTTTAGCCGTCATGTCACGTCTGCTGGAAATTCATACCTTTTCTAATGCAAACTATCCACTGAGTCAGCATATATTGGATGATGGTAGTGTCATAATGTTTCTGCAGACACAGTAGAAAGAGAGGCAGGAACTTAATCACACCTTTCTACAGCGGAGCTAATTAAAACAGAAATTTAAATGAAAGGCAGAACTTAATAGAGGTGGTTGAAATCTGCTCTCTCGCTGCTCCGTGTTGTTTTTTTTTTTTTTGCCGTTTGTGTGTCTCTTCGCTCGCTGTGTTGCGCTCTTTTGGATGTTTTTTGGGAGCTCTCTCTGCCTCTCTCTCCCCACAGATAATAGGATGATGAATTAAGTCTAACATTGGTAGTGACAAGCCTTAGATTGCCCTGAGCTCTCAGATGTGTCTGAATGAGAGAACGAATCTGTTTCACCTGCTGGATGGACGAAGAACTGCGTTTTGTGTCTATAAAAAGCTCTGACCATGCTATTGAAGTGTGGCTCTCGAGACCTTTTCTTTGTCTGAGGGCACATGGCTCTGTGTGGCTGCCTGACTGCGAGAGTTGTAACTTCCAACTCGCACGGCATCGGCCAGCTGCGTAGGTTTCGTGACAATCAATGCTCTGAAATACAGCAGCAACGAGCACCAGATTTTTGTCATCTAAATTTCACTGATCATTTCACAGAATTACATCAGAATGAAATCACGACATTAAAAATAAATGTTTCTGCAAAAACACCTGAAGAAGTATCTAAAAATGCATCAAATGCAGTGTAACGTTCTGTATTTGATGTTTGATTCGAGGTAATGACCGTCAGTCAATAGTGCGGTGCTTTCTGTATTCTCCGTGCATGTGACCGTAGAAAGACCTTTGATAACCATTTATCACCATTGTTGCGACACAATGGACCAACTCTGCTGTAAAAAAAACAAACATTAAAGACAGTTAAAGGATGCTCCCAGAAACTGTCAGCTGAGGTTGTGAGTCAATGTCGGTGCTGCACTGCCACACAGTGGTCGGACGGGTGAGGTTCAAATATAGCTGTGAGCAACAGGAAGTCCAAAAAGGGAATTGCACTTTTGAACATGTATTGGACTGTTGAGAGCAGTTGAATATTTTCTTCTTTTCATTAACATTTAGACCAAAGGTGCCCAAACTTCTTTTCCATGAATGCCCATAAATGGATCTGGATGAGGGCCAAAAAAACAAATGCTTTGTTATGTGAAATAACATTTTATTAAAATATATTTCACAGAAAATTAACATTCTAAATCTAAAATTAAATTCCAGAATAATTAACGCTATTCTACATTCTGTTTAATAATAATTTTATTATTTTGAAGAAACTGTCAAAAACAGTCATCCTGCCAATTTCTTGCCTAAATTTTCTCATCAGGTGCCTTCGATCTCTGAGCTCGACTGGCAACACAAAGTCAGTGATTTAGGACACATTAATGGACCATGAGCATCAGCAGGAGGGAGCATACCATCATTTTGTGTAAATATAGGCCGATGTAATTTAATAGGCAAGCTTAGTGCTTGTTTTACGTACGGTAAAACTCGTGATGTACTTTTCAGCTGCACACAATTTACGATTTGAAGTCATCGCAGTTTGTATTTTACAGCGCTTGCGTACAAGGAGAATAAACACAAGCTCGTCAATGCCGTATTGGGCCAAAAGAAGATGTGTTCATTTTTCAGGGTTTCTTGTTGTTTTAGGCCAAATGTGTTATGATACAGCTTGTTCATAAAAGGTAGTATAAATATGTATTATATTTGTACTGTCTTGTACAATTGTACTTCTGTCTCTTCAGGACCCCAGTGCCATGCCCAGACCCACATCTCAGGACCTGGCTGGATTCTGGGACCTTTTGCAGCTTTCCATTGATGACGTCACTGCCAAGTTTGATGAGCTGCAGCAGATCAAGAGCAACCAGTGGCAGCTGGTGGGGAGCCCAGACAAGAAGATAACACTGGTCAGCGTTTTAATAATAATAAGCCTTAATGGGCTACACAAGAACTCGCTCAGCTTTAAAGGAATCTAGTCGAACAATATCTATTTTTAGGTTTGGGACCAGCGGGGGGGTTACAAAGCATGAACATAAAGGCAGCATCAGTTCAGTAGTTTAGAAAGTCAGCAGCATCTTTTAAAAAAAAAAACTTGTCCCGTTAAAATCAGCAGCTGCATTTATAAAATAATCGTACTTATCATGATTCATAATGTTTACGTAGTTCTGAGTAGTAAAGTTAGTATTCAGAGTCTCACCAGCATCGAGGATTTCTTTCTAGTTCAGTGCTTCTCTACCGTTTTATTTCCTGGTCATAAAGCTGCGCCCCAGATTTTTGAATCATTGAAATGTATTACATAGAAAATTAGCGCAGCTACACACAAACGGCATCATTAAAAACATGAACTAAACACAATAAAAAGTGCAACAGAAGTGAAAATGAAAACCTGATCAAATAAAGAGGGCGACCTAAATACAGGAAAATGTGTTTTTCTAGTTTGAACTGATGATGTTCATTTAGTTTCAAGAATCTAAACTATGACAAATGAAATAAAAAGACATCCAATTCTAACCCCGTTTCTAATTAGCTTGAATGAGAGCTAACTAACGACACGACAACTTTGGTTTTGGTCGTTATTATCAAACAGCTACTACAGGTCATGGAAATGTATGTCCTTTAACAAAAAAAAAATAAAAAAGTTAATGCACGTCATCAGAATTTCTGTAGATTCCAAAATAAAAGTTAGACTTTTTTCCCGTTCACACTTCATGACCCACTCAAAGAGGTTGAGAAACAGTGTTTTAGTTGCTTCTCATTCAAACATTAATCAGCTCTAATATCAATGGAGAACCATTGAGGCAGTAGGATTTCCTGTTGTCAGACTAAATGATGGGCGGGAGAAAAAACTCCAGAAAAGGTCATGCACATTTGCGCAGCACTTTTAAAATCACACTTTTCTTTGCCTTTTGTTTCCTCTGGATTTTTCCTAGCTTTGCTTTTTCCTCAAAGAACGAGACAGAACAGTTTAGATTAAAGCAGGATAGTCACTTTTTTTTTTTTTTTTTTGTATTTCATCTTCCCACATAATCTGAAGCGACAATTTTCCTCCATTACAATACGCATGCGACGCAGTATACAGCGCTAGTTATGTAACACTGTGTGTGCTGAAGCAAACACATAAAAAAAAAAAACATCAAAGTTGCTGAATTGTTACAAGCTAGTGTGTTTAAAAAAAAAGTATGTCTTCATTGTAAAGATGTAAACATGATGTTGAAAGGAAGAATTGGGATCTCTGCTGTTCATGAAATTTGCTTCATGTTCCTTGTTTTAACAGGATTTTTAAAACATGATTTCAAAGTATATCTCGGTACTTGGGGAAGTTACAAGCATAATTATTATTAGATGGTATAAGTATCATTTATTTAGAAAATAAAAGCTATAAAACACGAAGGTTATTAAACCATCCTTCACCGCAGCCTTTAGATGAGAGCACATTCCTACGAGTGGTGCTTGGAGCTGCATTTGGAAGAAGCACATTTAGATGGTAATGTCTTTTCAGAGATCCTTCAGGGCACTTGGATAATTATCTTCATGCTACAGTCGTAGTTGTGAGGAGTTATTTACCTCCAGCAGTTACCAGGCGCTCTTTAAGCTCCATGAAGCGGAGGCTGAGCGGTGACACAGCTTCTCTCCTTCCAGGCAGGCGGCGTCTAAACCAACAGAAGCTTGTCAAAGAATCAGAACAGCTTACCGTGCACTCAGGAGTTAATATATATAATTGTGAGTTTAAATTTTATGGTCATGAGGATTTTTTTTTTTTTTTTTTACTGACTTTACAGGTAAAAGTTGCTGATGTTGATGTTCTGCCGATATAATAGTCATCACTGGCGTGTTTCTAGACTTCTTCTTTTTTTTTTTTTTTTAACTACTCTGATTGGATGAGGAGGATTTTGCTCAGCACTAGTGACAACTCTGATGATGAATTTTCTTGTTGTGGCTTCTGCTGTTGGTGGAAATTAATTCTTGCAAATTTATGTTGTCTGGCAGCAAAACAAGCCGTGACACCAAAGTTTAGGTAAATCAGTCTGGTTCTTACTGCGATACATTCTTTTTACAAGGGACTTAAATAAATTGATCTCGTTTGTAAATGCTTAAAAGTGCAGTACCACAGAAGGTCTCGAGGGGTTAGCGCCAAAAAGACTCTGTCTCCATAGACTCCCATTCAACTTCTCTCATGTAATACAAAGTCAATCATTTTTTTCCCAAGAGTCATAATGGTATCATTTGCAAAAGTCACTTCTTATTCGTTTTCTGTTGGTCCATCTGAAAATAATCCCATCGTTAGATATGAGGCCTCAAAAAGCATCGTTTTCGCTGGCGTGTCCGTTTGATTGACAGGCCTGTGGCGCAGTCAGGTTTCCGCTACAGGTGGGCGGGGAATAGTGTCCTCGGGGCCCCAACCAGATAGAGGGAGATTCACCGCATTCACATTCCTAATATGGTCACTTCCGGCTCCGAAATAGCAAGATGGCGACAGCTAAAATCTAAACCTAAGGCTTTTTATTTGGACTTTTTTGTGCAACAACTTGTTCACTGTGACACGCCGCTTTGACAATAAGCCTTACACGCTGTTTAATGAAGGCATTCTGTGTCTTAAGGAGCGGAAGTGGCCTCCACCTCTGCCGAAGAGACCAGCCAAGGGGCGTGGCGGCGTGATGCGGGAGCGCTCTCTGGACCTTCAGGACCGCCAGCGGCAGGAAGCCCGCAGACGCCTCATGGCTGCCAAACGAGCAGCTTCTTTCAGACAGAACTCGGCCACAGAGAGAGCAGACAGCATCGAGATCTACATCCCCGAAGCCCAGACGCGGCTTTGAGGTCCACAGATTCACCCTTCACCTCCTCTTTGTCCACCTCCACCCGACACCAGCTCGTGGCGCCACATCCAGCCTACTTGTAATGTCAACAATCGTCACCGCTCGTCCGCTTTTTCACGTGTCGCCGTTCTCTGGGTCGTTCCCGCTGAAGCTACACTAAGCAAAGATTTCAGTGGGAAATGTTGATTTTTTTTTTTTTTATCAGATTAAAATGAGAAAATTGAAGAAGGCCAGTCAGCTGAGTCAGGTTTAAACAACTTTTGAAAAAAAATTGAAACCCAAACGGTCTCCGAGACTGTTTCCCCTCTCGACTTTCTGGTATTCTTGGACTAAAAGTGATCAGCTGAATTGGTAAACACGTATTTAAGAACAAAAAATATCTGCCACCTGGAGCTGCTGACATAAATTTGCTTAGTGTAGCTTTAACACTGCAGGGGACTTTTCACCGGTTCTGCAGAATGAGCTCATACACCCCAAAACAAACATTAGTTCAATGATTGTTTTTCACACCCATTACTGTTAAAACTCCAGTCTTCTCCATAGTTGCCACTACGCCACTGTTAATAAAGATAAATATATACTTTGCACATTCAAAGGGAAACACAAAGTGCAACTTTTCTCTCACCAGCAACAATGGTCTTGAGCTAAAGCTCGAGTGCGAAGGAACGGTGGCAGCAAAGATTGACGTTTCCTGTAATTGCTATTGCAAGACAAGTCAAGTCAAAACAAGCCTCTCAAAAAAAAAAAGTATAGATTATTATTTACCTGCTAAAAGGAATTCAGGTTGAATGCTTTTCTTTTCAATTTCAACTTTTCCCAGTTTCTTTTATGGCGGTATTTAAACGTTTGATATTTTTTTTTTTCCCCCCCCGCCAAATTTGTGGCTAAGGAGTCAGAATAGAGTAAAAAAAAAAAAAAAATATCTGACAGAGCGTCCGGGATGCTTCACGTCTATCTGCGTCTCTTTACTAGCATCTTTAAGCAGGCGTGCTTGCAGCTGTCGACCAGTGTTGCTGACCGAGATCTGAAAATAAGGCTCCAACTCCCAGATCATCACCCATCACCTCCACACGGGTTCGTTTTCATTCCCGCGAACCCGTCCCGTCTCAGAACCAGACATTTTTTTTTAAAAAAACACGTGTACGTTATTTGCTGCGGGATACATTTCCACTGCAGAACAAATATGAATTATTAACAAAAGACAGATTTTGCGCAGCCTGGAAGAGGTGACTGGTATCGAACAATGCATTTTGCACCTTATAATATTCATGTTTGTATTTCCAAGGGAAATGTAGTTTATGAAGCTCATGTGATATTGTTGCAGTTGAATTGCAAGGACAGATATGGGAAAAAAAAAAAAAAAAAAAAAAAAAAAAAAAATTTACTACAGAATTTCATATTATTCTATAGGTGATAGAAACTGCACCTCGTGTCGTTCGGTTTTCATTTTCTCTCTGACGGCAGTCGCGCCTCTCTCGTCAGTAAAATATCGTGACTCGGACACTTTTAAGCGTACTTACAGTATCATCACAATTTACAACAGGATTTATAGTTACACAGCTGCTGGTTGATTTGACAGTACATCTGTCGCGGTGATTTAAAGGCTGTTTCCTTAGCTAAGAAACCATTCCTCATCGCGCACACACACACACACACACACACACACGCGCGCACACACACACACACACACCTTTTTACCGAGTGGCGCATAATGAAGACACTTCAGTTCTTGTTTTTGATCTGCTCACATTGTCTAGGAAAGACAGGTGCAAATGACACTTTAACAATATTCAGTTACTATAGTAAATGGTGCTGCTTTTTACTCTAAAACTGTTGTCCTTTACCCAGTCCTATGTGCACACGAACACGCGCGCACTCACACACTCAAGGACTTTTTAAACAACAGGTTTCTGAACATGGTGCCGCTGTCTCTCCGACGACTTGTGGTGGATTGTGACTCTAGAAACGATCGCCTTCGCAACGCTCTTACTCGCAGTAAACGCTTTCACGGTACAAACGGCCTTTCTAAAAACGGAAGGAGGTCGGGGGATATTTATCGGACGGGACAGAGCGCGGGCTCCGACATCCCGCCAACCTTAAAGTCAAATCTAACATGCCCACCCTGAGCCAAGGGCATCCTGCTCCGCGCTGGCTTAAAATGCATCCTGACGTCTGTCCATGTTTTATAAAACTAAACACGTGCAGCGCATTCCTCATTCATCCTCATATGCTACTGTAACCCCAGATAATTGATACAGATGTTGATGCGGCCACTAGGATGATATTGCAATATTGTAATTAGAAAGGAACTCGGGGGAGGAGAGCAGTCTGGTTTCTGTACATACTTCGGAGGCAGCGAAACGTCGAGGGATTACGACGGGATTTATGTTGTTTGCTCTGAGGCTGTCGGACCGAGAGGGGAAGCGTTTTACTTTTAGATCGGTGTATATCAAATGCGAGACCCTTATCTTACCGGATGGCCTTAACCAAAACTCATGAATGTAGAGCCCCCATCAATGCAAAAAAACCCAAAACCGACAGCTCAGGAGATGAGCAGTCTGAAACTAAATTGGACGGGGGTGACGTCACTCCAAAACTTTTACTTTTTATCGTATTTCTCCTCCTCGGTTCAGATTTTTCCGTTTCATTCGGTTTTAAGACGAAACGGGGCACAAAAATAGCAGAAGTCAACAAGGGAATCGTTTAAACCGGTTTCAAAAATCATCCGATTTTCACAGGAAGTACAAAAGAGTGACCCGTCAATGACAGAAAAACGCCGGCAAACATTTAACAGAACAAAACAGTCGAAGGCTCAGGAAAGGGGGATCACTTAATGCAGGTCCCGATGACATAATACAGTAAGTTAGGGATGCACAATACGTCACTGGCTTTCAAATGACATATCAGCGTCCGGGTGGGACACCAAATTCTGCCGATATGGCCAATAAAGGACAGCACAGTAACTATTTGAAAACGATTGCTTTCGTTCTGCAAATTTGTCACAGTTTAACGTGGAAACGGGATCCAAACGCACAGCACAGGTCAAAGCAAACGGAGAGAGTTACTCACAGAATTGTTGAATTTTGTCCAAGAGCAAGCAGGCGAACACAACGTCGAGGAAAAACTGGAGTTCAGAACCCAGACAGTTTACAAAGCTGAACGAGACACTGACAGAGAAACAAAAGTTCAGAGAGATAAAAAAAACAAAAAAACTTTTAAGATCCAGCGGAGGAGTTGTGTCAGACCGGCGGCAGATCCGCTGATCGGGCTGCAGGTGAGGCAGATTGGGGAAGTGGCGGCAGGTGAGGTGGGCGTGGCTAACGGGAGACCGAGGATCTCTGGTGGGCGGAGGGAGTGACGCAGGGAATGAACTGAAAAAGTGACAGACAGAAAGTGTGAAACTGGCAAAAAAAAAAAAAAAAAAAAAAAAAAAATTGACTGCCCAACTGAAGAACTGTCATCTTGATCAGAGCAAAGACAAAATGCCGCGGATATCAGAGTCAGAAATCAGCCAAAAGAGTTGGAAAAATATCATATCGGCAAAAACAAATTTATATATCGTGCATCCCTGAGATAAATGAACTAAAATAGAATTTAAAAAAAAGCAGGCGGTGTTCGACCGTTTTCAGTTGAAAGTCCTCATGCAGTATATAAACCGTATCTCCTGAAGCTACGGTATTTAGGTCGAACAAGACTCACTAAAATAACCAGTTGCTCTGGAGCTTATACTTATATAGACTTAAAGGACAAGGAAGAATGATTTGCTTTGAAATTGAAGTGCATTGTGTAATTACAGACACCTCTAAGATGCCAAGGGCTTACTTTAAAGTATGAAACAGTATCATTTACTTCCAACATCAACACACGTCACATGTTGTGTTCCCACGAACAGGGATCCATCAGATTATGGCTGATTTGACGAAACTACCTATTTAAACAGGGAACTTGTTCTTTTAAGTCATTTCAGCTTGTCAGAGTATTTCCTCTTCAAGTTACAGGGCTTAAATATTTTCTCGGTGGCGAATTGTGACGTTTTGTGTTTCTCAAATAACAATTTTGGACTCTAGATTCAGTCAGTTTTATTTTTATATTTTCGACAAAACAGCCCTCAGAGGATATTTTGTAGGTTATCTGTAAAAGTGGAATTTACCCTGAACCCTTTCTTTGGCCCGTTCACTCTGTAATTTGGACTTTTAGGGGTAGACATTTTGATAAATATTGTTATTGAATTTACTTTTGAAAAAACTTTTAAGATGATCAAACGTGGCTAAGACCTTCAGACCTCCCTCAGTTTTGGCCTCGGAGGGGTTTGACCGCAGCTTCTCTGAACAAGTCGACGGGCTGCTTTAACAATCCAGCCGCTCTTCCACCTGACCGAAAGTCATGCAAATCGAGTCTACTTCCCACAGACTGCATACTGTGACTCCATCACGCGTAGTGCTTAATGATCTGCTTTTGATAGTCATCAGTCCAGAAAAAAACAACTACCTATTCAAACAGCGTTTTTGTCTTTTTCTGTTAGACTCTCCGTCGCTCGGTGTTTCCTTGCAGGTTTGTAAAAATCTAGAAACAGAACAGCGGTTGTTGATAATGAGGCCGGTTTGGTGCATAAAACCCATAAATGACCTTTCTTGCTCGGTGGCAGGCGGCAAAAGAGCAACGGTAGACGCGATCGGGACGATCAGGAGTGAACGGAAGTGACGTCATTTCGGCTGTTTTCGCTCCACACCACCTGTCAAGGAAGGCAGATATCGGACACAAAGATGTCCTCAAAGGTCACAGGGACATTCGCTTGGTTAGTTTAAGTGACTTTAAACACACACACACACACACGATCTGAATTACGAATACTTCACCGATGTGTTTTTGTGGTATCATGCGGGGCTATTCTACAATCATGGTACCATTTTTCCCATCATTATCTCACCATGTCCGGTGGAAAATATTTCCTGTCTCCCATTTCTCCCGCCACGCCACGAGGAGGCTTCGGAGTTCGGCAACTATGTACATGACAAAATCCTCAGGTGCCTTACAGTTTGATTCTCCTATAGGACTGAGTGAATGTTTTGGGCGTTGAGGTACGCGAAAGGACAGCGACGCCTCGTTGAGAGCGCAAAGGTTTGTCCGTTAATACCTTTTACAAAGGGCTGGAAACTGGGCTGGGTCGGACTGCAGAATTTACAGATTTACATTTATATCTGACTGATTCAAACGTGTAGTAAAACTTCAGCACAATACAGTCTTAGAGGATATCGAAGGAGGATTTGCTGACACTCGTTTTCCTCTTTTTATTTCTGGAGCATTCGGTTCGGATCGCACAGATGTTCTGACGTGAATCACCAGTTTTACGAGTAGACGAAGCTCCATTAAAAAAAAAAAAAAAAAAAAAAAAAAAAAAAAAGAAACGTGGAGAATCGGCGGCTACGGCGGCGTAAACATGTCACGTCCATCTCAGCTACTCATAAAAGATCACCACTTAAACAAAAACAAACAAAAAAAAAAGGTCTTTATCTATTTTTTTTCTCTTTTCTTTTTTCTCCTCCTAGCTGTAATCTCGCAATGTTTTTTTTTTCTTCTGCCGTCTGTGGCGTCGAACGTCCACAGAACCTGGAGACTGACAAAACTTGACCAGCCAAAAAGTGCAATAGTGTTTTCATACGACGACGGGCGGGCTCACCTTACAGCTATATTTACCTCACGGTTCAGCGGTTTCAGCAAACACGGTATAGCGGGAGCGGTTGAACTCTCCACAGGAAACACGTCGTCATGTCTGTGTTACTATGCAGCGGTAACTTCTGCAGGGGGCAGCGGAGCTTGCGGGCCCCCCGCCCCCCCCCTCCACACCTCACCCCCCCCCCCTCACCCCCCCCCCCCCCCCCACACACACACACACGTGCAGATCACCTTTCCATTCACAGAGCACTGAAAGCACCACGTTCATTGTGCTACACCAACACACACACACACACACACACACACACACAAACTAACAGGAGCAAAAAGGCGTGGCGGTGTCACTCGTCACCCAGATCTGACACGCTTCATCCGTCGAGTGCTTGCAGGATTTACTTCGTTTAAAAAGAGAGTCCGCTAAACTTTTCAGCAAACCTCTTAAAAGGATTTCACGCGGATATGCGATGAGTTCGAGTCCCCTTCGGTTTACTCGACGCGTCTGTTCCGCCTCCCGCGACGCGCAGTTTGCAGCGGCGCATTGAAGACTGACATCGTTTAACAGCTGTCCTGAAGATAAACCTCGGAGAAGTCTGTTAAGGTGCTGAATCAACCCACTTCTCTCCTTCTCTACTTTTTTTTTTTTTCCTTAAATCTGATTTTTATTTACTTTTTTTTTTTGGTTGTTGTTGTTTTTTTTTTTTTTTGGTCGTTTATTCTGACAATCAGCACACACCAAATGCATCCAAAAAAAAAAAAAAAAAAATGCCCACACAACACACACGACGACAGCAGCGTCCTGGTTATAATCCCCGAGGTGAGTTTCCCTCCTCGAGCTGGAGGCCCTCCAACGGTCTGCTCGGCTCCGTCGGACTTTCATCGAAGGTTTTTCTCCTCGTTTCTGAATACAGTTGCACTGCAAAGATGTACTTTCTATCGCTTTGCTCTCTCTTCTCATAAGTCGCGAGACCTCCGGCGACGTCGCGGTCGGGTAAACGCGGTAAACACTTGATGTCGCGTTTACAGAAAACCCCGGGCTGCGTGAGAGCGCTGTCCGCTCTTCGAGCAATAAGCCCGATTTAAATATCGAGGAAGACTTTTCATCTTTAGGTTCACGACTTCTGAGACGTTTAAGTGGTCATTTTCGCCGCTCGAAGAAATAGTTTGACATTATTGGGGGAAAAAAACAAAACAAACAAAAAAAAGCTTTTTTTTTTTTCCACTTCCTTTCTGACGGTTCAAGAAATCGATCGTCACCGCTCTCGTTTTGTGTCCTTTAAAGGTGCGATATGGAGGATTCGAGCCCTGTAATACCGCTTTCTGTATTAGGAGGCAATAGTGAGCCGCTCCGGTTTTGCTCATTTTACAACTGAGGATTTTAAAGTTTGTACGAACCCACGACTTGATTGAGTAAAAAAAAAAAGAAAAAAAAAAAAGAAAAAAAAAAAAAAAGGTGGAAACTAAAATCGACCAGCACAAAACCACAAACAATTTCATTACCTTTGGACAGACCCAGGCTAACTGCCCCCCCCCACCTGTTTCCAGTCCTTGTGCTAAGCTGAGCTAACTGCTAACTTCGTCGTACAGATGTGAGAGTCGGTATCAATCTTTTTCGTTCAACTTTCAGCAACAATGTCAAACTATCGGCCGCGTTTCGATGGCGTCATGCCGAACAGGAACGTTTTTAGACGACGTCGGCTTTTACGCGTAACATTTACCCTTTTTTTTTTTTCGTCATTTCGGTTGTTTTTAATATGGATTTCTGTTTCCCCTTGTGACCTCAGCGCCGATCAGTATTATGGACCCGAGTCAATGTGAGTCGGCTTCTGAAGGAGAGTTAAACACCACCCGCTGGTCTCTTCACCGGTTCTTCGACATACTTTCAACCAGAATCCTTCAGGCATCGTTTTTTTTTTTTGAACAGTCTGCTAATGTGTAACCGGGAAGGGAAAAATGTTTCTGTGTTCTTTTGATTATGAGGGGAGAGAGCAGTCACAGTTTTGTTTGCCTTTGGTGGAGAAACGTCTTGTGTTGTGGCTGTGGGTAGAAATAACTAAAGGCCTCTTATGGGTTTTGGAAAAGTGACATGATGAAAAACTTTTATCTAAGGTCTGTGGTTAGCTTAAAACTATTTTCAAATCGTTAGATATATCAATAATGAGGATAAATATAATGCCAAATATTCAGTATTTGTACAGAAATATACATATATAAATATATAATATATGCCTAATTTAAATGGAACTATTTTCCGCTCTTGACCATGTTTCTGTTGTTTAACGTTCCTTTGTCAACATTATTTTATAAGATCTTCAGATAGCATGCAGGATAGTGAAAATGAATGTATTATTTAGTGTTTCATTGCTGCTCAATATTACAGCACTCTACAGATCAGTTTGTGTTTGTAAGATTAATTTAAGCTGAATATTTCATTTCTAGATTTATCTATAAATGAATTGTAAACTTTCTTTTCTTTTTTTAAATGCAAGTTTTGGAAATAGTTTCAACAGTTTATATCATTTTATCATTATCCCGGCTTTATCAATGTGGTTCAGTATATTTTGCCTCTTCTAAGTACTGCTATCAACCATCTGTTGTAAATAATTATGCAAATTAAACTTTTTGAAGAAAACAGCACTGTTGTGAGAGAGCGCTTTAATTTGTCCAAGCGGCAGCATTCTGTAGCTTATGACTGTAAATGAAATTAAAACTGCAAGCGGTGATACATATATATATATATATATATATATATACGGGCCCCCGCTGCACGTCGGGGATCCAGCGGGTCGGGACCACCACTGTGGTGAATTTAGACATTTTTATTTCCCTTTCATCCTATTAATATAACTCCATGTGAAACACGTCACGGTGAAACATCAAACTCAACCGCAACGCCCTGGCTATACTATATACTGTATACTATATACAATATACTATATATAATATACTATATACTGTATACTATATAATGCATACCATATACAATATACTATATACAATATACCATATACTGTATACTATATATAATATACTATATACTGTATACCGTATACAATATACTATATACTGTATACTATATACAATATACTATATACTGTATACTATATATAATATACTATATACAATATACTATATACTATATACAAAAATGAATTTTGGGTCACTTTATGTACGACATGTTATAGTATGACTTTTATTAAATATTACAGACGACATAGTATAGAATGACTTTTTTTATTATCACATTTTGGACAACAAGCTACAGTAGGACTTTTCTTTGAATATTTTGGACGACATACTTTGGATATTTTGGATGACTCATCACTTTTTGGAGTACGACCTTTTTCTGAACTGACTTGCATGCCTCCAGTTACTTCTCACTGTGAGGCAACTGCTCTAATGAATGCGCAATGAAGAAAAAAAACAAAAGGCTCTTTTGGACTTTTTTTTGTTTGTTTGAGTTTTGTATTGTTGTTGACCTTTAGTTTGGTATTAGTACGACTGCACGTCCAAACCCCAACCTGTGTGGCTTACCCTTAGAGCAGGAGTGCCCAAACGTTTTGGCTCAGGGGGCCACACTGACGTAAAAAAAAAAAAAAAAAAAATGGTCATACGGGCCACGCCCACTCGCGACTTCCACTAAAATCAAAACATTTTCGCCGGGAGAGACGGGCGTACCGACTTTTCAGGGGTTCTTGAACGTGATAAAGCCGCCCCCAAAAAAATGCGGTTGTTTACAGAGAGAGAGAAAAGATGCAGCGTAGAGAGACGACAAAACAACAAACGCCGGGCAGGTTTGCGGGGTTTCATGAAGCTCTGGAGACAAACACACTCGTGACGCTTTTCCTTAAAGAAGTGGTCTTTATTACAGCAAAGAAGCCAAACGTTACAGACAAGAATAATTATGAAGCGTGAATACCATCTCTACACTCGAGGCTGGCCTCTCGTCCAGACGCCGGCTTCATTCGCTGCTCTTCGGGGTCCTTGACTTCAGATTCGTGACGGAGGAGTTACAGGCGTCTCGAGGAGATCGGTTCCCGACTTCTCCCTTGAGCGTGTCGTTCGGAGGGTTTTACGCGCCGCGCTGAACTTTCTGTTAACGTCGCTCCCGCGCGAGACATCCCCGTCGTCACCGAAGAGAGGTGGCGCGGCCGGATTAATACTACGGCCTCTGAAATCTCTTTCCCTTCTTTGGGTCCGACCAGAAATCTGGAGAAATAGAACTGAAAGCTGAAGTTCCACCGACAGAATAAAGTTCTGTAATCGGTGAAAGCTATAAAGTTGTTGTTTTTTTTTTAAACACCATCTGTTTAATATTTTGAAGTTGGAATTCTCCAGGAGTACAATCTGCGACTTTTTTGTTTTTGTTTATATCTACAACAGAAACCGACGTTCTGACGTTTGCATCCATCATCTAAATCTCTATTGTTCGTCCGACAACGGAGCCTTTCAGAGTACTCGTGATAGTCTATTTACAATAACATCCGTTGGAGGAAGGGCTGCTCGTGCTCCAACCAAGTGGAACGTTTGACATTTTATTTACAATCATTTTTTTTTGTTGTTTTGTTTTTGTTTTTCTGAATCAGCGTGTTGCACAAACAGAAACACATCTGGTACTCGGTAAGCTGGTAAAAGTCTCGCAGAGAAGCGTCCCGATGAATTAAAACACAATGAATCGTGGTTCCAAAAAAAAAAAAAAAAAAAAAAAAAAAGGGCACTCAGAAT
>NW_027185380.1:1892500-1920000 GCF_022577435.1 Embiotoca jacksoni | reverse complement strand
TACTTTCAGCGGCATTTGTTGTATTTGTTTCCCTCCCTTCCCTGATGTCAGCGTACGTCTATATTAGCTTCTCCTATCTGTGTATAGAGTGTATGATAGGTGCGCTGTATGTTTACTGTAAAATAAAGTTAGTCAAATACACAAAGCTGTGTTCATGCATGTTGAAAAGTCACCTGGGCCAGGTCAATCTCATTCAGCATCACCAGACTGGTACATCCATAGTCGTAAACTAGACGCCAGAAGTCCTTCACGGTGTTTGGCAAAGGATGCTGGGTAACGATGAACGCAGCAGGCTGCCTGTAGCTCTGCAGAGGAGAGACGACAAAAGCTGATATCAGGTCTCTCATCCACAAAAGAGGAGTCACTTCGTCCAAAAAACAAGAAACGAAAACAATCCAGCAGTAAGAAGCGGTGATTTTAGTTTCTATTGGACGTCCTTCCCTTAAACATCTTTAGTCTCGTCTCTGTTACAGAAACACAGACAGCAGAGTAAAGTGGCACAGTTTGTGGGACATGACGAAGCAAACATACGTAAAAGGTGATGGTTGGTCGGCTGATCATGCAGTGGGCCTGTTCACTATGAGGGTCGGGAGCATGGACGTACAAAAGGACTACACGTACAGCACATCGACACCTGATGGGTTCAGTTAACTTACTGTTCAGTTAGTTCAAGCAGCTGCATTTCTTCGCATGAAAGACGAGTCTGATGTCAAAGTGCGCGTCCCAAAAGAGAAAAGACTCTCTGTTTCTATCGATGAACCGACTGAACCGAACGTGAACTGAGCACAACTCGTCCCGAATGAAAATGTGGAGCCGAGTATGTGACGTAGGTGTGAATGACGTTGGCGTTGTAATCATGGGGAGAATCTAACGTGAAAGGTCGGGGGTCGGGGGTCGGGTTTAGGATTCAGGGGGTGTAGATGGCTTTGGTAAAACATGAACCTGGTGGCGGAACAACACTGAAGCCATGAAACAAATCCAGTGTTGTAGATTTGAAGTGAAATCCCATTACCTGGAACTCTTCGGACAGCTTGGTTAGAGAGAGGCCAAAGTTAAGTAACTAAGCTCTGAATGTAGAGCTTCTAAAACTCGACTGAACTCCTGACATTTTACAGCAGCTACGGTATTTTATCCCCCAACAGCCTTGTTGGAGAAAAGCCAGGTTTCCGTCCACACCATGCATTTATTACATTTTGTGTTACAACCATTATTGTGAAACTCCTACAACCCACCCTTGACTGCCTTTTCTTCCCTCTCTGTTCAACAGAACTCCTAATTATGAGTGAAAATGACCAGATATTGCTATTCCACCTTGAACTTCCTGTGTAATGAATGACTTTTATTTTTCTAGCCTTGGTACACGGGCAACACCTTGACGCTGAGCCAACTGTCGCTGATGTAAGCAAATGTTTGGCTGGTGGCCAGAGAAGAAGATGGCGGTCTTTTCAGAACCTGGATTTGTCTCTAGCTTTCTGCTGCTAAAACCACAAACACAGCATCACACAATCAGGGGGGGGGGAGTCTGTGTGTGTGTGTGTGTGTGTGTGTGTGTGTGTGTGTGTGTGTGTGTGTGTGTGTGTGTGTAATATGTGCACATTTTTTTTTTTAATCATCGATTCTGTTTAAGCTCTTAAAAGTCTGTATCATTTTCAACAAATATGTGACTGCAGTTTGGGACAACAGACATTATATCTATTTTTTTTGTCATTTTTTTTTTTTTTTTAAACAAATTGTGTTCCAAGTAACACAGCTGCTGGTCTAAAAGGCTGTTAACACTTGTACTCATCAAAAAAAAAAAAGAGAACACGGTGTGAAATGTCCCAAACTCATCTGTTGAAAATAACACAACCTTACTGCACGCACACACGACACGTTATTGACTTACATCCATCAGAGCGGCGTTGATGTAGTTGCTGCTTTCTCCGTCTATTGTGATGAGGAAGGGGAGGCATCTGTCAGGAGGAAGGCCATCCATAAAGCGGTTCTTATCTTGGTTTCTAGGCAACAACGCAATGCTGCAGTCTTCTGGCTGAGGCTGGGGAGTCACCGAGTTTAATGTCTGCGCGGAGAGAGTATAATGTACAAGTTAATTTATAGCGATGAGACACGATTTAAAGATTCAAAGGTGGGAACCATGAAGGAGGAATTTATATCCGAAAATCATGCCAGAAAAACTGGTGTCCATTTAAAATGTAATTTAGGCTTAAGGCTCGCTGTGGAGCTTTTGACTTTAGAAAGAAGTGGGGCTTCAGAATTATAAGAAGTGTCACAACAGCAAAGGCGGAGAAAAGGAAAACTGTTAGAAAGTAAACAATGCTGGATTGAAAAAAAACTGGCTCTACAAATTGTAAGTGTGTCAGATCTCAAAGATAAACATGATGTATTTTGGTGACTGAAACTGAATGTAAACAGAAACGTTTACAAGAATATTGTAAAGGGTCCCATTCATTTTAGCTGCACAGATTTGGCTTTCTTGTAAATGTAGACATTGTGTTGCTCTAGTTGTTGTTTCTGACTGTTGTTTGCAGCTAAAGGACGAAGTTATATTTTTATGTCCAGAGTTTCAAAAAGCCAGAAACAGATTCAGAAGCTAATCATTTTATAAAACTTTTTTTTTTTAAGGCTGCATTTGATGTTGATCCAAAAGCTCAACAACTCTTCAAGGAACTTTGTTGAGTCTATTATGTTTTGCAGCATACTGAGAATGTAAATATTGGCATTTAAATATCATTATAATTTGATACGAATTCAAGCAGACCACTACAGCTGATCTTTCCGAAGAATAAAATCCAAACTTTTTCCGTCCGGATTGTTCAAATTTACTAGATCAAATTTGGAGGGGCTGTCATTTAAAAGCATAAAGTAACAGATTCAAATCGGGTTTTACCTGGAACTCGTCCTTCAGGTGGGTCGAGTTGTTCTGAGAGTCGATGCGAGTCAGCTCATAAAAAGCTACTTTGAACTCGCAGACTGGTATGGCTGTTTCTCCACACAGACAGGCCTCTAGTATGGCATCATGGATGAATATATACTGCTCCTGAAGACACAACATTTATAACGCACATATTATCACTTATATACACGTTTTTTTTTTCATTCTGAGACAAAGATCTTAGGAATAAATAAAACGCAACACAACTTGTCACACTGAAAACACAAACAGCTGTGATATCAAATGAAAGCGGTGACGCAGACGCTGTGAAGACTGATGGGAGATGGAGGGATGAGTGACATGAGATGATGACTGTTGGTTTACTTCACTTCTGAGTTGTTCCGTACAGGAAATTGTGTTTTTTGGGATCTTTCAAGCAATTGACAGCAGCTTTAATTCAGCGAGGAGACAAGAGAGCGAACGGCAGTCGATGTGTTTTGTTAAAAGGATGGACGATATTAACTGCTGGGTTGTTGAACTGTTACGGACTAATGCTGCAGAAATGTTAGGATATGTATGTTTACGCTATGAAAGTAATGAAGACGTGTCAATGAATTAATTAATGTATGCAGCTTCGTTCTGAGTCGGCCACAAGCAGGTGGTCCAACTACATCTAAAAAAAACTTTAAAGTATGTGAATTTCTGAAATTTGCTTGAATGTACTTTGATGCTTTTAGAGTCAGAAATTAAAGCTGGCTTCCTCTACAACAGACAGAAATCATGTATAACGATGAATATGTACTAAACTTGTTTTTTTTTAGCACACTAAAAAACAAGACTCAGTTTTGTTTTAAGCTGTGAAGTAGTGACTGACTTGAAATCTAGCTTTAAATGACGTTTGCCCTGTACATTGCTTCATTCTCCATAAGTGATGAGAAATATTATTTTTGTTTTCTTTCTATTGAAACATCATATAGACAATCTAAGTTGTTATTTGGTTAATCATAAGAAAAGTCTCTTTTATTTGGATATAAAAGTTTGATCGCTCCTAATCCATGTTATTCCACATTCTATTTAGTTTTCAGCTGTTGTATGTAATTGGTTAGGTTAGGTTAGGTTAGGTTAGGTAGTTACTTTATTAATCCCCGAGGGGAAATTTTTTATTTAATTGTCAGTAGAAACTTAGAATACGTTACTTCTGCATATGCATTTACACTCCAGTCTGAGCTCTTTTCCTTAATGAATAAATATTTAACCAGTAAAATCAGTTCCACTCCAGCAACGGGAGAAGACTCAGCTCCTTGAAGCAGCATTTAATCTGCACGCATTGCTGTAATTCTTGATCCCACCACTGGATGGAGCAGAAGTCATTTATTTCTCAATCTTAAACAAAGTGGCTGTAATTTCTTTCTTTTTTTTAAAAAAAAACATTGTGAATCTCTCTTTGGAGTTTTATTTTACAGACCAAATACTTAAAGTCAAAGCTTGTTGTTATGAATGTAATGACGTGACATTTTCATGAATGTATGGCACATAGATGACTACACACACTAAAGTCACCTCAGCCTATACCAAGCTGATGGCTGAGTCTGCAGGTGAAGGTTTACTATGACTGGTCTGAGATGTGGATGCAGATGGAGGATGGGTAATGCAGTCACCTCAGTCTGTACCATGTTGATCCTCCGGGAGCGAAGAGCCTTCACACAGTTGTAGATGTCGACCACTCCTTCTCTCTCCGCCATGTCCAACATGATGTCGATGACGATGAAACAGCCTGTGCGACCTGCTCCAGCGCTGCGGAGAAGAAGACGGACAGACAAGTTGTACGTTTTAAAAATCGTTCTGTATGCGTGTAATATGCAGAGAAGAGATTTATTCATGATTTTGTATGCTCATTTCAAATGTAAGGATGCTTATTAATCAGGTCTGCGTGTATTTGTATACCTGCAGTGGACCACAATTGGCCCAGCAGAGGGTGGATTGGAGATTTTAACTCTGCGGATGAAGGAAAGTAGTCCCGTGGCGTGATATGGAACTCCGTGATCAGGCCAGCCTGTGAAGTGGAACTGCTTGACTTCCCGCACCTCGTTGAAACCGCGCTGAGCAAAGATAAACAACATCTTTAGGTCATGCATCTTGAAACATGTCAAGTTTACATTTCATTCTTTATATTCCCCCAGTGAATATGACTCAAACTTATTCACCAGTTTTTTTTTAGAATAGAGCTCACTGATACTACGAAGAGGAGGACACAAACACGGCTTTAACATGCCGACCAAATCTTTAGATAATCAGCTTTAAGAATCTACAGCTACAGTTGAGTATTTTTCAAAATGAATACAAGACATTTAAAAGCTAGATATAAAATATCACTCACCCTCTCCAGAGTCAATGTGCGAACCACATATTCAGCGAGAGGTTCGACTTCCACAAAAGTCACTTTGAAGTCTCCGAAAACTTCGGCATCATCGGGCCAATACTTATAGCACTTAACCTGGTAAAAACAAAAGTTTATGTAACAAAAAAATGTTAAAGACTTGAATCAAGTTAAAGATATAGCATTTATAATAATAATAGTTCCATAAATAGAATAGAAGCCACCAATAAAATGTAGGACACAGAGCCGCTTAATTATTTCTGCTGGCCTGTGCTATCAAACGATAACATGTTTGAAGAATATGCAGTAATGTTTCACAACAACTATCTCACAATTTTCTTACCAAGTTTTGGAAAAATTATTCAAAGCTGTGGATAATATTGATAAAGCACTAGAAATTAAAAAATACCTAAGCACTAGAAAAAAGAAAGAAAAAAAAAAATCGTACACAGCTGAACTGCACAGAAGAAGAGAAAAGAGCAATTTACCCTTCCAACCTCCACCAGATTGGTTACCATGACGATGCAGGCCGACTGTTCCTGCCACACCATCCTCCAGAAGTCATACACCGTCTCATGAACGGGACCTACACGCAGACACGCAGCACGTCTTTGACTCATAGTTTGATTACTTTGTATGCGTCTCGTGTCCTGTTAAACGTCAACTCTGCATAGCGTGTATTATAGGATGTATTTAACAACGTTGCAGTGTCTTACCTTGAGTGGCGATGTAGTGGCTGGGTCTCTGGTATCCCTGCGGGCACAACACCACAGTCACTAAACATGCACTGAAAATCTACGCATCATTTTGCACAGTGCTAAAAGCCTCTTATCACGGTTGGAGACGTCCACGGTGCAAAATTATATCGGTCTAATGATCAAAAGTGCTGTTAGCTTGTTTTCACCTGCAACAACAGAAACATTACTGTGACAATATAATGAAAGTCATTGTCATCTTTGGGTGACACGTTGAGCTGCTCTGCATATTGCTGTATTCATTATGAAGTTTGGAAAGTTAGTCACCTCATCTCTTGGTGATAGTATCTGAGAACTTTAACACTCAGCGCTTGGCATCACCGTGGTAACAGCTGCCAGGTGTGCTCAGTGTTATGACAACCACTTATTAGGTTTTTCCTGATTGCAATAACACCAAAAATAGGGACTAAGCACGCAGTGAGATGCGAGGAAAAATGGTGGGAGGGCAAGATGAAGAATCTACAGTGATACTTACATCCCTGTACAGCCAAATCTACAGCCCAAGCCACAGGCAGAAAGAACGAGTGGAAGAAAGAAAGAAAGAAAGAAAGAAAGATGGAAGAAAGAAAGAAAGAGAAAAAGAAAGCACAACAACGTCAGTGAGTGTCAATCAGAAAATAGAAAAGCTGCATTGACATAATGGGTGTTTGAACAGGAACATGCCGAAAAAAACGTGATCTAAAACCCCAAATTAGACTGAATAGAAAGGACACTTACAGCGAAGACATATTAAGGTCTTCAGCCAGAAAGACTCAGGAAGCTGACGAGTTTCAAACATTAAAGTTTTACTTCTGTTCCAGCTTGTCTTGAAGTTGCCGTTGTCTTTTGGCTACAGTCCAAATTCTGTCTTATTTGCACCAACAAAGATGAGGAAGTGTCCAGTCTATTCATTCTAATTCTAGCGTAATGCAAGTGGTGGCATGCATGTAATAGTTTAAATGACAGTAAATCATAATACAGAAGAGCAAGCTATAAGCATAGTCACATTATTAAAGCACAATGGAAGTAGTGGTGACTAACATGCAGATGATTGTGGAACAGCGGTAGGAGAGTGAATGTGGAATAAGATGAAGGGATGGGTTGGTGGAGATGGTGACAAACTATAGGTAGAACCAGGATATGAAGAAATTAATTGTAAATAGATAAAAGAGCTGAAGAGATTGAGGTGGACCAGTCAAACTATGGATTGGGCAATACGTTTAGGTTTCTTGCCAAGTTTGATGAGAAATGCTAAATATGAGGCTAAAACCAAAATTTGGTTAATTGAGCTTTAAACAAAGACTGAAAAAGGCACATAGGAAGCCTGGTTTCACCCAACAGTAACAAAATCAGCTCTAAAGCTCATTTTTTAAAAACAAAATAAAGCTTATTTGGTCAAGTCATACAAGCCAAAAAATAAAAAAAATTGTATTTCTAAGGTGGGTTATGTGCCAGTTATCTTTGCTGGCTACTTTGACTTCCTGAAGTCACATTTTATTTTTGGTATGTATTTCCTTTTGTCTCTCAGACCTCTGCGAAACGGAGTCTACTAAATTAAATCTGCTGTTATACTAAATGTGGTTCATATCAATCATATCAGGAGAAATCAATAGGTTGAGGATGGATGGATGAGTTGATGGAGAGACTTGGACAGCAGACAGCAGGACTGACACCTGAGAGAGACACGTGACTGGATGGCGTGATGTGTTTTTCGGGGTGGCTGGATGCATAAAATGGTCACGATGGATGAGTGGAAGACGCAATAAAGGTATAGAGGCCTGACATACGAGCGAGGGAGTGTGGTTTCGTTGGTTTCGTTGGGAGCCAATAGTAGCATTCGATGCGTTTCCACTTACATCGATGTAGTTGGCGTTGATGTAGTCGGAGGAGGGGTCGTCTTCTATGGGCTGGAGAATAACCCTTGAATGGTCATCTGAAGAAAGACAGTAGAAAACAGGGTGGGGGAGAGAGATAAAGACAGATAGAAGAAAGACAATTAAATCATTATTTTGGGTAAAAATTGAATCATGATAAATGATGTAATCTCATTCATTTTCTGGTAAATTTAGAAAAACTTTTGTGATTTCAAGGAAAGGTCTTCTTTTTTTTCCCCCCTTAGCTCAGTTAGTAGTGGGTCAGGTGTAATTGGAAAGGTGATGTCATGTATTTCTGTACACCAATCAGAATTGCTCTTGACTTTATACCTTCAATTAATTCTGTAGGTTGTCCACTTAATTTGGCCTGTTTTAATACACTGTTTCTCTCTCGCTTGACCTTCCTCTTTCTTCTTTTCTTCTTCCTGTGAAGCACTTTATTTGTTTACTTATGCTGTGAGGAGGCTAGAAATAAAGCTTTTTTTTGCTTACAAGCTATAATGTTCCCATAGCGGTTTTTGGTACGGTTCTGCTCTTTCTTGGCGATGTCCCAGGAGGCCGATTGGCCCTCGAAGAAGCTCTGTATCACCAACAGCAGAGAAAATAATAGGAAAGAAAATTACACGTCATGCATCCTTAAGAATAACACTACTGAGCAGAGGGAAGTGCTTAAACAGCTGTTTTACTCCACTGGTTTTATTGCATTGGAACATGTAGATAATTCTTATTAGACACTAAAATAAGAGGACCATAAAAAAGGTTTGTGGCAATTTGATTGTTTAGTCAATAAGGCAGAAAGTACCCTCAAATTAAGAAGCAATTCAACACTCATTTTCTCATTTTAATGTGAAGCCAAAATAGAGCAACATTGATTTTTATAATATCATTTTAAAATTGTTTTCCTTAGTAAGAATGTGTATACATGCATACAAATATCCTAACATCTTAAACTCCTACAGTAGAGGATCAAAAATATGCCTGTCATTACTTTAGTCAACAACGTCTGTATCACTACCTCTAAAATCGATAACATGGAGTAGTAATACATCTGCTGCTTTTTCTCCTGTAACCGAACAGCCTATTAAAACGACTTTTACTGCGGCCAGTCCTCGTGACAAAAGTGCCGCTCATAAGAATCTTACTTCATATTCCTCCTTGAAGCCGTAGCTGTCAGACGTTTTCATTAGGTTGATGTGCTGCAGGAGATCGGCCACTCTGATGGCCGGGTGGAGCTGTCCTGTCTGATAAGGAGACTCGGTTCCTTCACAGTGATACCGAGGAACGTCCAGGAGCCGGCTGTTCTCCGCCGCCGAGCCACTGTGGTTCTCATCTGGAAGAGGAGAGAAAATGAGGTGAGGATAATTGGTAATATACTAATTATATTGCTTCTGTTCTTCACATCATTATTTCACTTTAAAAACCCCAAAAGAGGTGTTTTATAGTGTTCAGGATACAAGATGATTAAAATGAGCTCCAAATTTTTCTTATGAGCTCTAATTAATAAATTATACAGTAAGAGGTTTTTAAGGCTCTATAATGCAAGTTAAATGAAGTAATGTTCACGCATTGATTTGTACCCTTAAAACAACACCTAAAAAAGTATATACATGGATTTATACATAACCCACAACGCATTTCTGTATTTTTTTTAAATCTGCATTAGTTTCTGTCTCTGATATCACAAGAGGAAAAAGACAATTATCACATTTGTCAGCTTGTTTTCTCAGTTTATACGCACCTGTGATTGGGACTACATGTTAAAGCAGCAGAAGAAGAAAAGAGCAAAAGAGGTTTAGTCAGACTGCAGAATAAATTAATTTGTTAGTCTTTAAACAGGAACTAAAGGTTGGTACCGCAAACTTGGATCTATTTACAAGGAGTTCATATGTTTGCACATGCTGGATAATACAAATAAATAGATGATGTCACAAAAACAAGGGAGTGTGTCCAAAACAATGGTGATCCCTAAAAAAAATGCTAATAACCACCGCAATATGAAAGCAGGAAATTCACTGAAAATGAACTGAGCTGGACGTCTGCTGTAACTCCATCTAGTGGAATTATCCCACCACATCGCTCATAAAGTGGAACAAGCTTTTTACACCTTCTAAATCCTTTGTAATGGTAAAAGTACATTTAATGGACTATTTCCAAACATCACCACTTTCAGCCTGGTTGAACATCAAAAACGACGTAAAACATCTGTCATTCAAACACGGAATAGAATAAATAATTCATACTAGAAATGAGCAATATTCTGCTACATAAAGGGTTATCTGATAATAATCTTTGGATTTTGGAAGCTTGTACATGTTACAGCGTATTTCAATGGCGGGTAATTAATGGAGTCAAATTGTTGCCGAACTTGCAGGTGAACATTTCCGTGCTGTGGGAAAAATGTGAGTTGACAGCAGTAATGTACGGACTGACAGGTCGTATAATGGACTAGCTGGGGCCGAGCGGCTTCATCTCCACCACTGTTTATTAACTGACACTGTTTATTTCATCCAGCTGATGCTGTTCTCTGTTCTGAGGACATGTTAGCTCATTACTGATTGTTAAAGGTTTGTTAAGCCCTCGTCAGGCCAATTAACAGTAAACTTGACCCGACACTGCCTCTTAATTCTGCACTTCCTGCTCCTTCCTACTCCTCTGTGAAGTGATTGGCCAAGACAGATTGTAACTGCAGCCTTCACTCCAAATTAGAGGCTTTGGAACAGTTAATTAACACAGTTTGGTGGCCTTGTGGGTTGTGGAGCCCCTTAAGGGTATGTTAGAATCATGCGGCAGTGTCAACACTAGGCTAAACTAAAGATAAACACATTGCAGTGCAACACTGGAGCTGGTGAAACATCCGACTTGGCAAAACCCACAGCTTTCACAATTCAGACACTCAGTAACAAAACAGGCCTGGGGAATAACACAGATGGTAGATACTCATGCTGACTCCTAGATGCACTGCACTGAAAAATGTCTGCCAAACACAGGGCTGTAGGCACTAAGTCATGTTGTCACAGATTTAATCTGCAGTCATTTTGCAGTGGCAACGTGACAAAGTGTCTTCCTCCTTTTAAGCCTTGATTTCTGTCATTTTGGGACAAAACATGGCATGCCTTAAAACAACTGAAAACTGTAGAAATAATGAGGTCTCTAAGGGAGAGTGATGGTAATTACTGTGAATATCAATAACTCTCAGTAGGAAATAGAAAGCATAGCTGGGATTGGGAGTGATTGAATTTAGGGAAAACACAGGATGACAGATGAAGTGCTTGGCTGTTGGAGTTTTAATAGCAGATGTGTTCTACACAGAGACTTGGAAATAGGTGCCAAAATATATGAAAGACTTGCCATCCTCACAGATTTCACTTCTTTAAATGTGCTTTGATATATTTGCAGTTTATGGTTGTTTGTGTCAATACTAGAAAGACCTATATCTAAACTCTACCGCCTCTATTTGAAGATAAAGGACAAAATCTTGGAGCAGAAACTTCGAATAAGTCGCACTATCCATCAACATATATGTCAGAGGTCAAAGCTTTAGACACGACAGAATTGAATGGAGACTTTGACTTTGTCCAACAGCCACAGTTATGGACGTTTTCACACAAAACTGGGGGCCTATGTAATGACACACGGGGACAAACAGGCCGGGGCTACGAGCACAGGGGCTGTATGATGACGATGGGTGATGACTACAGGGTATTTATTGGTGATAATGTTACAACCAGACCAGAAGTCTCACCTAACACAGCAGTAGGAACCAGGGGATCGTTGGGCACTGCAGGAGGAAACACGGTGAGGAAATATTTTCTAAATTTCAGATTTACTCAAACATAGATGAAGACGATTTAAACGCTCCTAAGGAATATCAAAAATTCTGTTAAAACCATTTGACTGTTTTCTGAATCAGCAGTTTCTCTCGTTTAAACACATCAACATGGAGCCGTTCTGTCCTCCAGTTGTTTCAAAGTTGTATACCGATCTGGCTAAATTGATTTTTGAGTTGTTATTTCTACAGCTGAAGGGTAGTCAGTAAATTCCTTAGTCAATCAACTCAGTCATTTTCCAGGCAATTTGACCAATTTGATCGAATTAATATCATTCGTGTTTAGATGTAACTTTGCAATCTGAAAAAATTGTAATGGACATTTTTTACTATATTCAAACACTTCAGAAATAAAACATTACCACAGAAAAGATTAATTGATGGTAAAAAAAAATAATCGTTAGTTGCAGCTTGCGAACTGCTGTCTAGGGGTTAGTAAGCATAACTTTGCAATTATTAAATGCATGTCTCATCACTGGACAGAAAAGGAAACAGATTCAAATATCTAAAAGTGTTAGAGTGAAGTAGAAAAATCTAGAATATAAGATTTCATCTTTTTTACACGGATAATAATTGAGTTTGTGAACCTACATCTGTTGTTGTAGTTGTGAGAGTCCATAAATGTCACAGCCATGGGGTCCTCGCCATGCAGAGCGCTCTGGTCGGCGTAGCTGCGGTCCATCGCGTTCACCATGTGTGTCATTTCCTGCCGCGTCGTTCCAATGGCGTCTTTACGTTTTTTAGCCAGTTTCCTGTCAGAGGCAGAGAGAGACACAGTCAGGTGTCGTACGAACAATCACATGAACATCAGCCAGCCTGCAGACCACAACCTCGCAAAGAACCGTCTCTAATGAGTTTATTATGATTTTCTATGGAGTAGGTGATGTCATTTCTTTTTTTTGGGCTGCGGGCTGCTGGCTGCTGAATCAAGATGCAAGAGTTTAGAACCAACGAGGAAGAAAAAAAGGAGAAAAGAAGAAAGGTGGGGAGAAGAAAAATGTTTGGAAGGAAAGAGGAGAGACAAGCAAGGAAAGCAGAGGAGAGGCTTGTTCGTAAATGGCAGCATTTAACAGGCTTGGAGCAAAAGGAAAACAGCATCGAATACAAACCGAGGAAAATGACCTTTGACCTACAGGTGGCAAAAGGAAAACCTGTTACCAACCTTGATACCATAAAGCTGTCAGATGAAAGCCTCAAAAGTACATTTTTAGTTGTATGAAACTCTATTTTTGTAAATTCATGAACTTATTGTTTCATTATTATTAATGGAATGAACACAATTTTACATAAAAAGTAAAAAAAGAAGGACCAAATAAAAAAGAAAACATGGCAAGAGTGTAAAATATTTGGTTTTCATCCGACAGCAAAGATGTGGAAAAATCCCATTAAAGCCCAGGGAAAACCTTTTACTGACCAACAACAACATTCATAATATGAGTAGCAGAGACTTGCTGTCATGTCATTAAGAGTCCAGTGTTTTTATTTTTGCTAGGAAAGATGCATTTAAGGGACACCTGATTTTTTTATTTTATTTCAATCTTCTATTTTTCGTCATAGGCTGTTGTAAATTGTAAAACTAAATGCTTTTGTTTTACAGCCAGAGCAAACAGAAGATGTTCTGTAGCATCAGACTGTTGGAAGAAAAATAACTGCTTAAAATCAAATCAAGATATCCGTCTCAGGTTTTGACTGTTTCAGTGTGTTTGAGCCATAAAATTTCAGACAAAAATAACTTTACAGGGCTTAATTTGTGGAGCATGACAGAGCATGCAGGAACGTTGTATACCCAGAGCCATAGATGTACATCAGTTCGGACAACACGGTCTGTTCTCTTAGTCACTTTCAGTTTAATTTGAGCCTCAACATGAATCAGTTCCTCAAAAAGATTCTCCGTGACTGCGACAACACAAGTCTGCACCTGGGAGTGAGGACGTCTGGTGCATTGCACCGATTAACAAATCCATTTTTGGTTGTTGCCAAACTGATACAATGTACAGCTCTGACTTCTTCCCAGCAAACAGACAGAAAACATGCTGTTTTTTGGTGTATATTTTACCTCTTGACCCCAATACACACCAACTCCACCGCTAAGACCACTTATGTACATACATACACACACGCACACGCACACACACACTCAGAGTAGAAACATAGATATAACTGTTGACCATGTGTGGCTGTTTCTGTGTGTTTGTGACTGAATTATTTGTTGGCTAACAGGAAACATAAAAACAGGATAGAAGGATATTCAGAATATAAACAACCATATGTTGTGTATTTGTACTGATTGTAAGGGAGCAAGAACATGAAACAGAAGAAGAGAGGAGGGAAGCTGAGACCAGACTACAATGGATCTGTACTTAAAATATATATACATATATATTTTCTGGTCTGAATTCTAAAATCTAATTTTGAGTTCCTGAAAATGTGCTTATATTTACTGAGCATGCCTCTTGAAACTATATGCCAAGACACCTCACAATTCTCTAATGGTCCGTATTGGGACGGAAAGAGAAAGTATAGATGATAAATTTTGTTGCTGATAAATGATTTTTAATAGATGCAAAACTGTCTTTTCATTTCCCTCAAACGTCTTGAAAAACTGCTGCTTCCTGGTATAAAGTGGTGGTGGTGACCTTCAGCTGCACCATCGAGCCAAATCTATGCTCATGTTATCAAATGAAATCACCTCTCTTTCCATTCCCCCTTTAATACCTTCTCACAGGACCTTTAAGCTACATCAGTCGCGCACCTTGTTCTCCTTGACAGTTTGTCACATCTAGTTTATGTTTCTGGTTATTGTAGATGTCGGAAAATAACGAATTCATGTGATTTCGTCAATATTACACTTAAAAGGTAAATAACTGATTCAGGATCCATTTTTGGTCACAGCCGGTGACAGACAAATAATAAGTAGAGAAGAAAGAACCCACAACAGAAGAAAAAAACCACCATAAGAACTAAACCGACACAAAATCAGAGGCCAGGTGTCCCAAAAAGGAAACCAACTGGTTTCAGATCCACAGACAGGAGAGCACGTGTAGGAGAGTTTTACCATGATACCTGTGACTTGATGGGCGGATGGATGATCACATGACTACATGCACACAAAGAGCTACAAGTCACAAGTGCAGCATTCTTTTTTCAAATAACACTCTCAGGCCCGTGTCGTCCCACTTCGGCCCGCTTTGTTCTGGTTTTACGGCCAACTCTGGCCTGCGTTAGCCTGCTTCAGAGCAACTTTGGAGCATGTAGAGGACACCGGGGCTGAGGTCAATTCACTATCAGTTCAGTCCTTTAAATCAATTGTGGCACTGTGAATGATTCAGCATTCTTTTATTTCTCATGATTTTTAGATGTGAAAACATCAACATGGTCCTTCTAAAAAAACAAAACAAAAAAAAAAACACTTTTCAATATCTCAAAGTTTTCAAAATCTAAAAAAGCTTGAAAACAAGGAGTTCATAAAAAAAAATCCTGAACTGACTGACATGAAAGTGAACTGACCCCCCCCCCATCTGGCAAGGCGTCAATGAGGATGGCTTTGGCTGGTTGGTCAGAGCTGAAAATGTGTTTTGTCTTGAAAAAAGTATACTGCATCTTTAAAAATAACAACAACTAGCCACTAATAATTCGCCCAATAAGATAACAGCAGCCGGGTGAGCTGGTTGTTGATTGATCGTTTACTTACAGGTAATAAGAGTATGAATAGTAGGTCCTCCTGGGGTTGTGAGCCAATCAGAAAGCAAAGAATGAGACACAAGGGGATATGCAAATTAGGACAATACTGTCCTGTCTCAACCAGTAACAACAGAAACAGAAGAAAACACCCTTTGATTGCTAAAACTTTGAGGGTCATGCAACGGGGTGCCATAATAGCTACTGGCTACTTAGAAAAAGCAAAAACCCAAGTTTAATGCTAAATAAAAACAACAAAACAAGCTATGAAACTGGAATAACAACTACTAGAATAACAATTAACTATCGATATCAACCTGTCGACATGCAGCCTTTCTCTTCTTCACTTCTGGAAGCGTCATTTTAAAGTATTCATGCAATATTTTAACTACATTAACTGTTACTAGGTGGCCTTGATTACAGATTTAGGCCTATTCATCCAATGACCTTCTTTTTTTTTTTTTTACTCACTCCTATGAAAGTTAAATATTCAGTCAAAACTGATACAAAGCTATTGAGTCTGTAACACCAGGCAGCTCGCTTCCTGCAAAGCAAGCATGATGTCATTGCAATGTCATCATGTCCCACCATTTTAAAGATGCAGTATCGTTCAAAGTTGTAAAAGGTTTAATGACAATGAAGATTGATCTCCCCAGAAACCTTTATGGAAGAGAAAACTACTAAATAACGTAACCTCACGCTCATGAGGCTGACGTACGGTCTCTTCTAGGTGCACTGCTGTTACATCACATGTCAAAGTTATATTACACATAAGTTTAGCAAAACCAGAGGGAACTTTTCAACACAAATAGTGTCACGCTCAAAACTAACTTAAAATATAACTGAAACAAAGGTTTGAAAACTCATTTTAAGTTGCTGAAACACAATTTGTTATCCCAATATGTGCAAAAAATATTTTAAACTGCTGTCATGAGTTGATCAGTGTTAAAAAATGATGTGAAAAATGATGTTAACGTGACCTTGTGTGTGCTGTCTTTATGTAAAAAGGTATAGGCAAAGCATTCCCTTCATCAGCAGTCCCTTATATTTCTCTATCTTGCACATTTATTTGTAGTCTAGTTCAAATGCTTAACAGGAAGTTGATCTTCGCAGCGGCTGCAGTTCAGCTGCACAACAATAACAGACATTAAACTCAGTCGCAGTTAAAAAGACAAAATGCTCGGGGCAGATAAAGTAAAAATGTGTAACAGCAATCAGGCCACTGAGTACACACAGTGTCTCAAATACTGCTGAATATTACAAAGAGGAGCACCCTGCAAAACACGTTACAGCTTCTGCAAAATTATTTTTTTATATATTAAAATAGAACATCTTCCCAACACTTTAAGCTCAATTCCTCTGGTCACCATCTACAAAACACTCTGACAGTAAAGCTGCGGTATGAATGCAGGCTCACATACTTTCATTACGCAAATTAAGACTAGAAAATATTGAGGTCAGGGGCTACAGGTGAAGAGAGTTCATTACTGACTAATTTAATGTCTGGAATTGTTTTTGATTTGTCGAGTGAGATCCTGATTGGTTGTAATTGAGAGACTCTTTTCCTGGTGCCTCTGGAAAGATTTAAGACATCAAAGTTCAGAGGCAATCGTGTCCCATATTTTCAGAAAGAGAGATTTCCTAAAGATGACGCGGATTCGCCTCAAAACTTCTTAATTTCTCCAAGATATATCGTGGCCCACGGGCAAACGAACAATACTTATGACAATATGTTTTACTAAATATGTCAGTCCTGAATGTGAAAATTACATTCCCTAATTATTGTCTTTTTAATGATGCACTCAGGATCCTTGAACACCACCTCAAGTTAATTGATCAAGGGAAGAATTACATGTCTATCAATAGTTGATATTGCACACATGTACACTCATGAGTTTTAAATGTAGACGCACACACATATGCACACACTCCCTGAAAAATACAAAAAAGATATAATTTGACCTCACAAAACCTCACAGTTACACATACATTTTTGATCAATGCCAAGCAGCTCATACGTGAAAAGCCAACTGTCTGATTTAAAACATGTCTAACTTTTGTAATTCAGGTTCTGATTATGTTCATATACCACATCATATATCTTCACTTATGGTACTGTGTGCCTATGAAAAGTTGGGGACCAGCAATTTACTGTAAATTACTGCAGTGGTTGATGAACATGTTTCACTTGGACTGAATGTGGAACACTTGAAATCGAACCTGTAGGGTTTCATAGACATGCATTAGTCATAGCAAAGTATTACTTTCTTTACATATTAAATTCAAATATATATCCTGAGAATAAGATTACCTGATTTAAAAAAAAAAAAAAAAAATCTACAAGAGTTGTCTTCGCACTTCTGCCTTGATTGACTGCAATAAACTTTGCGCTTGAGCTCATGCGTGTCGTTCTCATGTTGTAGCTGTGTTTAGCCACCACATGGTGGAGCTCTGCACCAAATCAACACATCGCAGGCAAAAAAAGGAAGCAGTGACACCAAAGTCAGCTCCGACTTCTCGCAGTGTTATACTGCTGTATAAGTAAAAGGTAGTAAAGTTCTGTTTATATTTCCTTATTGGTGTATTGAGGTAGCGATGATGAAAATAATTCATGAATGGCTGCATTTTCTAACTTCAATCTTGTTACGAGAGATGTTTTGTTTGAGAATCTCTTTCACTGCCTTTCTCTTTCATACTCTCACTTTAGCCAACTGCTCTCTGTGGCTGTTCATCAGGTTTGATTCAACAGCTGTTAATGTACAAGAAAAAAAGAACATCACTGCTGATCTTTCTCAAACTAAATCACACAACCTCGAGGCAGGAATTTCTAATTGTGGAAAAATTGTTTTTTTTCACATGGATTCTGGGGAAACAAGCCTTCGGCCTTGTGGCGCCTTAAAAACAAAGCAAACTTCAGGAAGCGATTGAACTGGTTCTGAGGGGAGATCAACGTTTATGGTGGATGGATGGAAGATGGTGTTACTACAGCAACACACAACGAGAGAATGGATTCAGGAGCACGTGTTGTCTGTGTGTTCCTGCATCTGCATGCGTGTTGGCGTGTACGTCCAGTATTGGTCATGTAATATTTGCCCTCTTCATTAAACTCCTCATCAGAGCTGCTGTCGTGGGTGTGGTTAGAGAGACGTCACTCACCTCTTCTTGACCAGCAGGATGGCCACCAGCACCAGCAGTATAAAAACGAGAACACCAGCGCTGATCCCAGCGATCTTCACCACCCGGTCTGTCTGTTTAGCGGGGTCAGGGATGACTTCTGGCTCCTCCGTGGCACCTAAAGGGTAATCAAAATGAAACGGCATAAAGAAAGTGGTTCCAATATACAGTAGTACAGCTTTTCTACCAAAATTGTACATTCATTTACTGATTTACTTTTTGTGTGGTTATTATACATGGACAAAATAATGAAAATGATTAAATTAAAAAAAAAAAAAAAAAAAAAAAATTAATTTGCATTCCCATTATTGAAAGATTGGTGTATTTACAAGATGCAAATTGAAATAATAAAAAAAAACCACACTAAAATACAGTGTCCATTAAGAGAATGGTGGTTTTGTGTTTCTTTAAAAGGGTATTTAAATGCACTTTAGTGTAAAGTGTAAAGATAAATGACAAAATATAAAACTAGCACCGTCTACAAAAGCTACAAAATTGAAAAAATTTTAAATAAAAAAGGTGAAAAGTATTTTTTTTTATTATTATTATTATTATAGTGTCTGGTGCTCACTTTTATATTTTTTGTTTCTGTCGGTGACTTGCAGAGTTAATGTTTGCTGGACAGCAGAGGTGGAAAAAAAATGTCTCCGAGTAAACTGTAAAATATCAATCACAAAAGTACTAAAAGCTCTGCGAGCTTGAGGTTACTTTTTGTGCCGTACTGTTGACATGAGTATGGTGGCCATTTCTGTTGGACAGATGTCGAGCAATCTTTTAAAAAGCTGCCAGCTACCTGGGAACGCATTGGCCGTAAAATTACTAGTTTATCACTTGATGTCTTTTCCACTGATAAGCAAACTTTTTTTCTCGCTTCTAATACAGCTACTTAAAGAAACTGAAATTACTTTTTGGAAAAATCACAAAACTAAGATTAAAAATCAAACAAAAGCATCTAAAATGGTCCTCAGAAGCTTTATCTCAGTTCTTTTCATACAGATGAGTGAGTTTTTGTCAGAGCTGCACGATTAATGATGTTTTAAACCACCCAAACCTTCTGTGTTTGCAATAATCTTCTGGGAAAGCAAACTAGCCAAACAAAACCAAACTAACCAGTCATCTAAGATTTCCAGGGACCTGGCAAATTCAGCTTTTGTAGACTTACTCACATCTCTGAACTACTGCTCTGTTGCACTAACTGCAAGGCAGTTAAACAAATAATGGTGAATATTGGCACTGAGTATTGTTATATTGACACAATCCTTAATCTGCTCAGGCTGGAAAAGTATGGCCTCTAACAGCCGCAGGAGATATACTGTTTTCTCTGAAGATGCCTTTACAAAACGCCTTGCATCAAGAAAGTGGTGAGCGTGACAAAGAAACAGTTCCAAATGAGCTATTTAATTAGAAAGGTTTAATCATCCCTGCACTAAAGAGCAGGTAAATATCAAGGCTTTAAATATTCATGGTAAAGAAAATTCAAACAACTGCAAACACAAATGCCATGGTAACCGTCTTCCAGTTGATAAATACGGGAAAGGTTTTACTGAGGAAGGTTATTTGGCTCACAGATTTAATAACTGAGACTAACAGTAAATTCTTCATTAATACGGTTGCTATGTAATAATGAAATAAAGAGAGGTTCTACAGCCTCTACTGTATCTGAACATTATAAAGCATAATTTTAGTTTAATCTCGACATACAAAAAAAAAAAGACAAAAATTCCTAAAGACAAACTAGTAAATCTTACAATTTAACATCCCTGACTTGTACCATCTTCTGGAGGGTCAACGGAGCTAAACGCACTCATCTCACACAGAATTCAGCTTAAAACCTTCAGCTTTTATTTTTGTTTTATCATCACCTGATGGTAAATGAACTGAGGCAGTGAACTCTGCACACTCCTAATCCCAGCTGCACTCACACTAAAGAAAACATGAAAAATAAAGAGACACTGACTGTATGCACACCAGTAAAGAAATAATCAACTTGACCGCGTGTGTGCTGCTGTTTTCGGTGTTTTTCAGGTTATCCTTGGCGCCACGCTCTTGTTGAGAAAGGCTTTTAAAAATCAATTTGACCGTCGCTGTCCAAAGTTTCTGCACCAATGTCACCGTGTATTGTCACCTTGTCGTCAAACTCATTTCTGTTCCTGATGACTTCAGAGAATTGACTGAAGCCCCTGATTTTGTCTGTTTGGAAAATAATTCAGCGATGATGTTTCAGGCAGAGTGCACTCTGTAGAGGAGTTTAAGCCCTGTTGATCACGGACACAAAGTCAACAGAAAGACGGAGAGCATTTGTTTTCAGGCTCCCGAGCTCTGCTTAGCGATCTGATCTCATAACACCAGAATAGTTCATACAGTGGCGTAAGAATATTATCGTGTATTATGATAATCCAAATAATCCAACTCAAAGGCATATGCACACAAAAAAAAAAAATCAACATAATGCAATACATCTATCAAACAATAATCCACTTCTTACGCTAAATATCAACAAGATAAACATAATCTCCCTCTCCCTCTCTTTATCTGCATCAATATTTATGACCTCAACATATTACTTTGATATAACTGTTTTTGCAACCAACATTTCTGAAATGCCTCCATCCAGCCCCATGTCGTTACGTAACAACATTACACTGCGAAATGCAACTGAGGGTCAGTTGAAATGCTGCTTTTAAAGGATAGGAGGGCATTATTCTACATTTTTCTCATCGTCAGCAAGTTCAAAACACCAAATCCAAACCCAACAGTGACTTTACTTTGTCGGCCGCTCATGATTCTTAGCGGCAAATCATTTCAATCCTGATGGTAGCAAATCTGTAATTTAGAAAAAAATGAATAATTTGATTACCCTATTGGATTTTTTTTTTTTTTTTTCATATATATATTTTCAGTGTTTTATGTTCAATAAGGGTCAAAAGGTTAAAGATTGTAGTTTGTCCCCTAGAATATCTTTGGTTTAGCATTTCTGCCAAAACTTTCCCTTTGATTTTGTGATTAATGACAATAACACAACACTTGTTTCTTTCCAAAACTGTGAGGCAGAGGAACCATTAAAAGAGCACATAGGAGAAAGAAAGGAAAAAACAAGACCAAACAAAACCAAAAAACAATCTTTAAAGGCTTTTCAGCCTGACCTCATAATGTCGGCAGCAGCTCTTAATGTCTGTAAAAATGATCCAGGTCAGTACACTAACCCTCACAACTTACCCACACAGCCACACACACACACACACACACACACACACACACACACACACACACACACACACACACACACACACACATAAAAGTCCCTGAGGCAGCAATGACAATACACAATACCCCAGATGACCTAATAGGACCACCATCACTTAATCCTCCCTCCCGGACGCATGGTTGAGTGCACACACACACACATGTAGAGGGACAGGGAGAGAAAGGAAGGGACAGTCGTCTGACCTCTCTGTCCATTAGTGTGTCCGTCTCCCTTATTAAAAAAAAATCCTCTCTAAACTCTTTCAGCTTCACTCAGACCTCCTCAGGCCAGAAAGAAAGAGCGCCATCGTGTTTTAGCAGCTTTGGGGGTGAAGTGACCACCTGCTCCAGTAAATACAACCCACCAGCAATCCTTGAAATACGATAACCCTGGAAAGTAAGACATTTCCCCACGTTTCTGCTTATTTTAGAGGCACCGCAGGGCCTGAACCAAACCTTTAATCTATCCTACGGGATCAATTCCCTCTGAGACTACATACTCATGTCCTGGTCACACTGAACTCTTTGACCTGAGGAGAACAAAAGGGAACTTGTATCAGCTGTAAGGGTTTGTTAATGAGGAAGCATGTTTGTTTTTACAAAAAAAAAAATCTCCCTTTATACTGCACTTCTTTTCAACCTGGAACAACGCCACACACCGCCAAATTTATAGCCTGAGCTGGTTTGCAACGCCTGCATCTTGATGTTTTTTTTTACAAACACTTAATCAGCTTAATTTAGCCGGCCATAATGATTCATTCTGCAATCATTATGGCTGATTGTGCTCAAAATGATGTCACTTTTATTGTGTAGTTTTATGAGCCTTCTGCACTACAAGGTCAAAGCAAGTGAATGCAGAAAAGCATTACACTGTAACTTACCTTCCGACTGCAATAACACTCAAAGTGCAGTAGAACAAAGAGCAGACAGGGACGACATTAATGACTATGATTTTGTCTTTCCCACACCTTTTGGGATGTTGTGTAAATATAACGTAAACTTAGTTCTACATCCCAAGAAAAAATGTGAAGATAAAAAAAAAAAAAAAAACACGGAAATTGTCTTATATCCACATTAATAAAACCTAGAAACATCTGCTGTTTGGTAATTGATGTCTGCTGTCGTTTTGTGTCTGTAGAGCTAAAAAAAAAAAAAAAATTGGTTAACTGAGAGAAAATTAAATAGCAACTGCTTTCATATTTACCTAATGGTGTCAATCATGTTTCTGCTATGCGTCCGAAATAAATGTAGACATTACTATATTGTCAACCCTTGAAAAGCAAGGAAAATAGCTCCATGTTTTTGTACAAAAGTGGGCATATCTTGCTTTCATTTAAATTTTCACCTTTGTATGCCATGTAGTTCAACATTAACAGCCAAATAAACGCCAAAATACCTTCACTGGGCTTTGAAGCTTGGCACAACTTTCTACATAACAGTCAAATTCATTGAAAAAAACATGATAATGTATTTTTTTTTTTTTTTTGCTTATCCCTGTTGTCATGGCAGCCAGCTAAACTCTGACCCATCAGCTGCATTTCTAAAAATCTTTCCTCAAAACAGTGTGTGCGCACTTCCATGTGTTTTTATGTGTTTGTGCTTGTGTGTAGCTGCCCGGGGATTAAGTCCGCACCGTTTTAAACCCGTCTGATAATCTATCAACATATGGCTACTGGTAAAAACCTGACATTTAGACTGTGTGCATATACAGGGGCTGAATGTGCGCGCACACACGCGCGCACACACACACACACACACACACACACACACAGTCTCGAACATGCACACATTATATTTCCATCTCTAATGCTCCTAATACAGAAACATCTCCATTGAACACAACCCGCATAGGAGTAAGCGGCTGTTCAGATTGTTATTACAGTATATTCCATCAAAACAAAGAGATAAATAGATGAACAACAATCATTAAGGAACGCTAACCAGTTTAACAACAGAAGATAATCATTACTGACAAGATAAAATGCATAAAAATACATAATCCTTCTATTGATTCTGCTTTTTTTTTTCTCTCAGCAGACACATTTGTAAAACATTTTTACCTTCTGAGTCGTATTAAATGGTCTATTTAACACTAATTTAGGATCTTTATGAGCAGAAAGTGAAGTGAACAGTGAGAGTGTGTTCTTACGTTTAGCTGCCAGCCTCAAACACTGCGTCTTAGTTTCCTGTTGAAAAAGAAGAACAAGATACCTGAGTCCTGCACAAACCACTATAGCATTAAATGAGAGAATTGAACTTTGAATTATAAATACTGTGCATAATGTATGTGCAGCTTTTTAAAGTAATATGCATTACAAAGTTTTGTTCGAACTAGTTTTAACTAATGTAGTTTATTACTGTCTCTTCGAATGTTTACATGCTGTATGCAGGTGAGAGTTCACTGTGCTTTTAGTGCGTCTTTATATGATTAAATGTGTATTTACCCTCTCCGTGCTGCTAACAGCTTGAAGATAGATGTTGTAGTTCTTCCTTGGAGCCAGTGGAGGATTCCAGAAACCCTGGGGAGCAGAAGGAGGCATCAGTTTAGCTATTTATGAGGCAAAATATCAAGACCACCAGCAACTGATTTCAGAAGGATATCTAAACATTTGGATTATGTAGCCTTGACGAAAGTACTCTGTGACCTCTAAGAGGGTTTGTTTGGTTGCAAGTCTAACTATGTTTAAGACTTAAACCACCTGTTTCCACTACGGTATCTTATAACAAACCAACTTAATTTCCCCATTTCCTGTCACCTTGGTTCTTGTGTAATCTTACTGTCTCTGTTCTGTATCTTTTCACTTGATATTTCTGCTGCACTACATACATAAAGTGTTGTTCTGATAAACAGACTTGCCTGGTATGTCTTGTTGTCTCCCACAGTGAAGGGGAGGGGCTCAGGCAGGTTGCTGGGGGAGAGCTGGGCAGCGTAATAATATGGAGATCCACCGCTAGATGCACTGTGGTAGGAAACTGGGACCTGGGGATGAGGATATATATACATTTAACACAATATGTCTATAAATCTGGTGGACAAATGCAATATACAGGACATATTCAGTTCATTGTATATTCATTTAAACTGAAGAGGTTTTTTTGTGCAAATATAACAAAAATGAAGATTGCAGAATGGATTAATAATCACCTCGTAACAGTCAGAGGAAGCCTGACGACGTGTCCGCTGAGGATTCACTTCCTCCACCACAATCTGGTACGCACTGTGGACAAGCAGACGACGGAAATAAAGTTATGATTCAAGCTTCTTTTTTTTTTTTTTTACTAATACACTAATTGTAAATTAAGCGATACATCTTATTTCTAGAAAAATTATAGTGTCATGTTTATTTTAATTTGCCATTTTAATCACGGCTAACCTTTTTGTGTTGATGTATGAAAATAAACTCTAATAATTATACCCTAATATTAACTGGCTGCACTGTAATGTTCAAGCTTAACTACTGTATTGGTGACAAATATATTTATAATATTGTTTATTTACTTAATGGAGGCATTTTACCACTCCTTGAAAATGTAATGCTGAAAATAAGACTTATGGACTTGTCAAATACATCTGGTACATCTGTGGTGTAACATACAGGCGTACCTTATGGGCGCTCCCTTTGCCTGGGCAGGTTTGAGCAGGACAGTGATAGTTGTTGCAGTTTCATTCAGGAAGGCCTCTGACCCATCATACTCATCTATTGTTGGGGCTGCAGAGAGAGCATGAGTCTGCATTAGTATAGCTGTAACAAGTTTGTATTTAAATGTGATAACAAAAAAGTTATTGTGTCAATCACACAAATGAAAACCTATTTTCTACCTGAAATATTAGTCGTCACGTTGACCGTGGTTGCAGGACCAAAACCTTTGGAGGTAGATGCTCGTATCAAGAGTTGGTACGTGACACCTGGGTGGAGCTGAGAAAACATGTGGTGGGTGGCGTTTGAGGGCAGAGACACGGTGAGTCCCGGCCGTTGAAGAGGCACCGAAGGGTCAAATGAACGCAGTCCGCTGTAGCTGATCTGAGGTGAAGTAGGGAAACAGAAACCACTTTTGAAACACTTTTCTGACGGATCATGTTGTTAGTTTAGTTCCTACAACAGCTCTGACTACTGAGAGTACCTCATATTGTATGATGACTCCGTTGGGTTCAGCTGGTTCCTTCCAGTAAAGATTTATTGTCTCTTCAGATGGAGTGGCTCTAAGAGACTGACTGGGAACTGGACCTGGAACTGTTAACACACACACACACTTTATGTTCACTTCCCACCAGTTGTGTCGCCTTAACAGTGCCTGTAAATATGCTGTGCACAAAAGCATCACGGCATTGGATACATGTATACCCCTTATTGACAAACAATAACAACCTTTCAACAAATACACTTTAAATGAGGAAGTAAGTACATGAATAAATAAATGAAGTGTGTTTTGTGTTTCGCACCATCTTCATCAGTTTGTATGACGGTCTCATCACTTTCCTTCCGCCCCTCTGGATTGGTCAAAATCATCTTCAGACTGACGTTAGTGTAAGGGGGCAGGTTTCCCACTAGGTGGCGTGGTGCTGAGAGGAAGAAAACGAGGAAAGAAAAAAAAAAAAAAAAGATTCTACTGTCAAACACAAATTTATGACATTTGTTAAAGCATTTAGGGCTGCAAATAACTATAATTTTTCTTACTGATTAATCTACTAAATTAAACTATTGGTTGTTTAATCTATAAAACATCAAAAAATGTAACTAATGTCTTTAAATGTTGTTTAAAAGTATGTGCTTGAACATAGACTTAAGTGAGTAGCCGCTTCTCAAAATAGTTGGCTATTAAATTTATCTTCATACAAGATAATCAGATAAACAAGTAAAAATGAAGAGATAATAATAAATTAACTATCTCTCTATCTATCTATCTAAAGGTTATCCTGAGTGTACATAGACAATGTTTTTTTTTTTTTACCAATATTTGATTAGTAGTTTACAAGGACTGGTTGAATCATACATGATATTGTCTCATATATATTTTCAAATATAAATTGATATTATTTTGAGCAGTGATATTAAAATTGAATCAAATGGCTGCCTGTAAAATAAAATAGGTGCTGATTAACCCGAACCAACCAGACAGTCAAAGAGACGTCTTACTTGTTCACAAGTGTGATATTCAATGAATACCAAAACAACACGAGAATAGATGACAGCAGCAGAGAACGTCTCAACAATCATACTGAGTGGTACCTTTAGGATCCATGTCCAGGCAGTCGGCTTTGCTGCGGTTGTTGGCAGTCATGTAGTGGTAACAGATGGTAACATTAAAGGTGTGACAGCGGGTGATGTTGTAACCCAGTGATTCCCAGTCCACAGCTATCAAACGGGATCTGGTCTCGGCGATCTTCAGCCTCTTTGGAGTCCTCATGGGCTCTACAGAGAGAGAGAGAGAGAGAGACAGAGAGAGAGAGAGAGAGAGAGAGAGAGAGAGAGGAGATGAAGGGGAAAAAAAATCAAATGGCAAGGAGCCGATTTGTGATTTGTCTCCCGTTCAACATGCTGGTGCCATAATGACACAATATCGGAATAATGAAAGAAGTTATGACTGTATGACTTGTTTTAGGCTGCAGCGTTCTGATCATACTGTAGATATACGCTTTGATGAATTAGCATGCGAGGAAACTTTAATGAAAATCAAAAGGTTTTATAAAGTTTCTGAGGTTGAGAACTTCTGTGCACTTCGA
>NW_027185380.1:1842500-1887500 GCF_022577435.1 Embiotoca jacksoni | reverse complement strand
ACCAAAAAAAAGTGCAATGGAAGAGATGAAAAGAGACGTGAGGACAAAAGAAGAAAGGCGAGGAAGAGATGAAATCCTTCCTGTTATCATATCAATTGCTCAGCAGTGTGTGTGATGTCGGCTCGGTATTTTATTAACTTTATTTGTTTTTAATTAAACAGTGTTTTGTGTGGTGGCATGCTCGGGCTTTCGCCTGATGTTCGTGCACACAGTTTCCCGTGTGAGTGTGCGTGCATGTCTTCATTATGTTGTACCGAACTAAATATTCAGTTGACTACAGGTGGTGGGATCAGACAAACCTAACCAAACAGAAAAAGTAAAGGAATCATTACCATTTAAATAACATTTCTACCCCGTGTCCGTGTGTGCCTCTCTCTCACAACAAACACAAACACACCCAATCCAACGCCAAAGGTGTGTGTGTGTGTGTGTGTGTGTGTGTGTGTGTGTGTGTGTGTGTGTGTGTGTGTGTGTGTGTGTGTGTGTGTGTGTGTGTGTGTGCGTGCGCGCGACCTTAGTCACACTGGAAACACAAAGAGATGAAAAGCCAGGAGGATATCACTGAAATGAAAATAGAGATGGGACACACCAAGAGTAACTATGTATTTTCATTACCCAGTAATTTTCTATGTATATTGTATAATCAGCTGATTTATGGCAGGAAGGAACCGTGTTCAATTCATGTCGTATTGTGTTTAGCTCAGGAAAAAATATTTATCCTACCACGCATTAGGTTTGAAATTGAATAGCTCAATATTGTTTTGGTAAATACTCAGACTTTCTTTCTTGCGGAGGGAGTTAAACTGAAACGTTGATGCACAGCTAATTCAGTTTGTAGTCACAGCATATATGAAGCTGGCGCTGGCAGCTGGTTAGCTTCGCTTTAAGGCTGAAAATCCACCTATCAGAGTGGTGACTCTGGGAAGTTACTGCGCTCTGCCAAGAAATAGTCACATAAACTGCCATAAAACCACGTGTCATATTTAAATGTATGTGAGTGGCACTGATCTTCATCATGATGACATTTGTCTTTTTCCACCGGTTTGGACGGGACTAGAGTTTAAATAGTCTCACCTGTTGGCTAGATTGTTGAAACTGAGCGTGAAAATAAATGATTTGTTTACGGGGACGTCCACATGTTGCAGTGTGAGTGTCCGAAATGCTTTTGATTAATGACGACGTGTCAGGAAATCCCTCTAAAGATCACGACAGATTAATGATTTCCCTCCATTGTGATCATCACTCTTACACTGTGATACAATATTATTTTCTACTCGGCAAACGAAAAAATATTCAGACATACAGAATGAGTTGATTTAATTCCCTAAATTCATAACCCTATTTCCCTGCTTTGGTCTGTTATCAGCGCATTATGGGGATTACAATGAGTTAGCGTCTTTAACACAAATGTGTTCCAGCTTGAATGAGGAGAAGAAGATTAATTTCCTCTTCCTGTCAAACAGGAAACTGTTCAATACAGGAGTCGCCTGAACAAGTCTATGACTTCCTCTCTGTCAATAAACACACACACACACACACACACACACACACACACACACACACACACACACACACACACACACACACACACACACACACACACACACACACACACGTACAGATTCATTCATACACACACAGGTTGGCAGACATCAGTCAGGCCCTGTGGTTATGAGTTTTCATCTCCCTTTCATTTTCATTCCCCAGTTTCATCATTCTCTCGCCTCTTGCACCCCCTCGCCCCGCTCCTATTCTCTCCTCTCTTTCTTTTCCAGCCTTATTGTTTTTCATCATCTCTCCATCGTTCTCTTATTCTGTTTCTCATTCAAGCTCATTGCTTTTATTTCTGTCTCTTTCTCTCTCATATCAACCCTCTCCCGCTTGCTCCGTCTCTCTCCCTCGGGCTAGCTGTGTTTATATTTCAGTCGTTTATTTCTACAAATGTCAGACAGTGTTTCTACCCTCCGTCTATTGATCCACAGAGAACGAAAGAGATGGGGGCGGATGGGGGGGGGGGGGGGGGGGGAGAGCGGGGAGGAGGCAGCGACGAGGAACGAAGCAGAGACAAACGTACATAGAAGGAGGAATGGCAGAGAGAGAGCAGGAGTGAGGTGAGAGAAGTAAAGAAAAATCAGGATAAAAAGCGATAAAAGGTGGAGAGAGCCTCCAGTATTTTAATCACTCCTTCTCTCAGATCACTGAGCAACCACAGACTGACTCAGGCTCTCCCCTCCTTTCTTCTCCAGTTCTATCCCTCGCTGCACCTCCCCTCTTCCCCGCCAGCTCATTGTACAGATATCATCCCACCAACGAAAATATAGATACCAAAACAAAAAGAACAACAGTAGATGGACAGATCGATAAATAATCAGACGGGCAGAAAAAAAAACAAAAAAACTGTGTGCACAGGAGGACCAAACTAAAGTCAGGCTATCTACGCTTTTCTTGATAGACCGAGTTTATCATCTTTTCGGTGAACATACATCTTTATGATGCGCCTTCACAGAATTAATCCAAGTAAAAAAGAATTGATCATAAAGATAGAGCCTGTCCTGGAAAACTTTTTTTGTTGTTGCTTTGAGGAGCTTTTAAACCCCGACAGTCTCATGATGAGACGCTGCAGATGTCCTACCTGCACATTTGGTGCGAGTAATGAGGGGCGGTCCAGCTTTGCCGGTCCCTCCCTCTCCCGGTCTGGTCAGTAACACTCTGATCTCGTACTCTGTGTCTGGGTCGAGGTGCCACAACTTGTAGTTGGGAGAGTTCACGGCGTGAGTCTCTGTCCAGCTGCCGGATGTCATACGGTACTCAACCTGCAGGACGGAATCAGACATGACATCTTATACAAGAGTTCAGAATTAATTCGAAATCATGCTCAGGATCAACGTCAACGTCAAATTATGATCTAAGAATACTACGCAAGGTCAGATACTCCACCTCTTGAGGGGAAATAAATCTACTACCAAATATTTGAAGGTGAAAAATGACATACAACTATTAAAACATGCATACACTAGTCAAAAATCCCCCCGTAGAACCGTGGTTAAAGCACTGACGAGCGATTCTCATCTCTCTATCTTATTTGTGTGATTTGAACACATATCAGCTGTAGACAGACTGCTATACCAACCACCTGCTGGCTATCGCTTAATATTTAATATAAAGACACAAAAGTGGTGTTTAACCTCTGATGTAACTCTCAGCAAGAAAGCAAACAATCGTATTTCCCCAAATTTTGAAGTGATCATTTTCCGTTTAAAAGCTATTCTATTTCCCTGGTTTCCTGTAAAGGGAAAATGGCCATTTATTGCCACTTATCAAAAATTCAACATTTACATCAATTTATAAGTGTGCATCACTGTGTTTTTCCACACATATGATTGCCTAAAAACATCAAGTCTCTCATAAAGAGACATACCTCTTTTAGTATTATAGGTCCATCTCCGAATATGGAGTTGGCATTGAGTTGAATGAGGAGGTATGTCGGGCCGACGCCGAGCAGCTGGGGTGGGGCGATGGGGTGCGGAGGCTCTGAGGAGAGGAAACACAAGGACGAGATCATAAAAGACGGTTTCAAAGTGCCTCCCAAGATGAATGAAACGCGGGAAAACAAGGTCACGGCAGAACACAGGAGGGTATTTGAACAGTAACACAACTTTTTGTAATACAATGCGTCTTCAGTGCTGACATGTGACACGTTTGACCTTAAACAAATATTTTTAACAAGCCACCAGTGAACAATGGAAAATCTACGAATGAAACTAATTATTGGAGGCATCTTTGGGGTAACTACTCTAACATGCAGTGTTATACCAGCTGATCTATGTGAGCATCATGGCCAGTTAATTGGTTTACCATGTGTTGTCATACAAAGGACTGAAGAGAGACACTCTATCTTGTTCTTTACTTTCATTACTTACAAAAAAAAAACAACCTCAATATAGTTATACATTTGTAGATACTCAAAACACTTCACAGGTTTTAAACACAGCTACTTTCATCCAACAGAGCTCCTAGTGTAGCTGTGCTGTTCTCATGCATTAATACTCCACACATCAAAAGCCTCCCACATTCAAAACAAGAAACTTGAAGGCTTTTATTAGCAAGCAGCAACAGAAAATGTCGACCGCAGTGACGGATACTGGAGACAAAATTTGCTCACCTCATCTACCTGTTCAAATAATATGTTTTTGCTATTCAGGCACGTGTGTCTTGCATAAATGTTCTTCGAGGCTTAATTCAGATCTGGAATTTATGGAAAAAGCATAACGCAAGTGCAAACTGGTGAATCTGGTATGCAAAAGAAAGAGCACGAGGGGCACGTGCCATTTCTCTTCTCGTGAATCCTCTAATGAATGTTCGGTTCTTTTTCTTTACGGTAATCTTAACACAGCAAAGCCTACAAACTCGTCCGGGCAGTCAACTCGAGCTGCTCTGGTGACGTGCCTTACCGTCCCACGTCATCTACCAAAACGCACCATCCTAGTTTTGGATTCAAGGCAAGCTGCTAAGTTTCCCATCTCTGCCTCTGCTGTGATAGTGCCCATAGTAGCCGCTGCATCCACCTGCAAGCTCCGACACGGGAGACCGATATTTTGCCCATCACTCCCCAATATCTGTGCAAATGAACTCTGCAGGAGAGAGGAGATCAGAGACTACACGCCCAACTCTGACTATGATCTCCTCGTCTGGCATTTCTGCACTTATTCAGACATGAAGACTAAACGTTACATTGGAATCAGATTCATGTAAAAGCGTGTATGGGTGGAGGGGTTGGGGGGTTTGGTTTGAAATTGTTTGTGCTGTAATTTACAGTAAAAAGAAATAGAAGTAGCCATTTGGATTAGTTATCCCAGTATTCAGTTCATTTCACCATCAGTTCATTTATTTTCTCTAACTGGTTTGCTGCTCTTTATCTGCATCTCATCACTTTTACAAGTGTAGATTTAGCAAGCGAAATAGTAAAGAATAATGGCCTAATGATTAGATTTTTTTTTTTAAAGTGCGATTGGAATATTGTACTTGTAAAATGTGAAAGTATGAAGACAAGTGATTAAACCGTTTTAATTTCAAACATTAAACCAAGTTCATTTTCATCGTGTCTTGAATTTCATCCCTGTATTACAGCCACGATCCTCTCACTGAATACATTTTGTGTGTGTGTGTGTGTGTGTGTGTGTGTGTGTGTGTGTGTGTGTGTGTGTGTGTGTGCTTGTGCGTAAAATGTGATGGATGTGTGATGGTTCAGGGCCAGAAAGATCAGAGCTAACTGCCACACATCTGTGATTGACAGGCCGAAAGCACGCACAACCTTAAAACATGGTGCATCAAAGATTCATCTACTTGACACATACACGCACACGCAGATCATCACACAAATTAATCACCCTCCACACACACACACACACACACACACACACACACACACACACACACACACACACACACACACACACACACACACCGTGATCCGTCTCGCAAACAGTAAATCATACAGATTTTATCTCTCTGAGACACAATGTCAAACACACCGCCAGACACAACTGCTATCTGCAGGAGGAGAGAGAATTGTGTGTGTTTTCAATCGAGCTTCAATCACACCATATCAAAGTAAGTACTGTATTATCTAAATTAAATGTGTGTGTCTGTGTGTTTTCTGTGTATGTTGATCCATTAATGGTTCTATACTTTGCATTACTGTCAGCTCTTTTTTTCTGTGTGTGTGTGTGTGTGTGTGTGTGTGTGTGTGTGTGTGTTGATATTTTTGTGTGTGCTGAACGTGGCTGTCAGAGAGATGCACGCTGGGAAGTGTCTTCTTCTTTTTTTTTTTTTTTTGCAACAGATGAAACAGCGAAGTTTGACAGCGCATGCACGTGTGCAAACACAGACACACAAACACACAACCACAGGCAGGCACACAGAGTTGAATCCACATAATGAATGTTGAAGTGACTTCAGAAAACCAACAACGTCAACAACATGTCAACTCGTAACGCCATCAAATAAACAAAGTAAACAACTTGATGATTAACAAACGGATAAAAAAAATAAAGCAAACAAACAAATAAAAACAACAAAGATGCATTTTTTTTTTGTACGTACGTAGAACAGTAGGTTTTCCTATTTGCGGCTTGAGTTAACTGGAATACATGTTTGTGTGTTACTTGAAAATCTATTGAATATCTAAAAGATAAATAATAGACATAAAAATGAAACAGAAAGGAATGTAACTGGGTCATTATGGGACTCCAGAGAAATAAAACAACAAGAGCTGGAATGGGCTCACACTTTAGATTTTCATCTTTTTGTGTTCCATCACTTGTCATTTGTACAGTTGACCTAAAAAAAATATAACAAATCATCAATGGTGTTATTGCGATATTTTGCGGTGGGTTTGTTGTCACCATCTTTTTTTATTATTAATCACATGTGTGAACCCTCCCATCATTTTTCAGTTTTTGGGTCAAATGTAAATGATAATAACAAAACAAATCAACACTGGGAAAACTTCAAAATGCGCGTGTCGATCCTGACCTAACCCGTCTGTATGATTAATTTGTTTTTAGTGTCATTCATCATCTTCACTGATATTGGAATAAAAAAAAATAAAAAAAAAATCCTGAGGCATCGGAAGATGTTTTGGTATATTTTCTGAATAAATAAACATTAAAACAAAGACAGACAGACTAACATAAGAAAGGACGAGAAGAAAATGAGCGCAGAGATATTTGGTTGGTGCCTGGCGCCCACTAGGCATGTTCTTCTTCGTTGGCCATCGTCAGCAACCCTGTCAATAAAGTTTAGCTTTCGCGAACCACTGCTGACATCACCAGGGAGCTCACTGCAGGACATCTGACCTCCAGAACTACAATAGTGTGTGTGTGTGTGTGTGTGTGTGTGTGTGTGTGTGTGTGTGTGTATGTGTGTGTGTGTGTGTGTGTGTGTGTGTGTGCGTGTGTGTGTGTGTGCGCGCGCAATAGATTTAAGAGGAGAAAGGGACATTTTAGAAGTGGATCATTACTGGTTTAAGACAGTTGTATGATTTCAAGTCAGTTGTGTGTCCTCATAAGTCCCATATTTGTGTTTTTGTGTTCATGTGTGTGACAGTAATATTGCAGGAGACTTTTAGGCCATGGGTTGTGTGTAATGCAAGCTGGCACAGTGATGTGTGTGTGTGTGTGTGTGTGTGTGTGTGTGTGTGTGTGTGTGTGTGTGTGTGTGTGTGATACAAGCTGGCGTGATGATGCACTCTGTCACCGTAGGAACCAGAGGGCACAGCTTTATTAGAGCTCGCCTCTGACCAAACAAATAGTGACACAAACACACACACACACACACACACACACACACACACACACACACACACACACACACACACACACACACACACACACACACACACACAGTCAGACTCTCTGCTACCTCTCATACTGTTTATCTACAGTAAAACTTGGAGCGGCTGGGCTACTGCTTGCCATCATCAATCCATCCAGGGAGGAAACTTCAGGCTTAAGGCGATTGAACTTCAGAGCTGTTTTGGTCCAGACTGAAACAAATCTGCAGTTTTGAAACTGGCCTGCGGATATTTGATCCGATCTCTAATCTTGTTTGCTTAGTATTCACATTTTGAATAACAAGTGACCCAGAGCTGACTGTGATAGCAAATTAAGAAAACTGGGAAATATTCTTGTGAAAAGCTACAATCAGTGAATGGCTGGCATTTTTTTTCTTAAATACATAAACAAATAATTAAATTAATTTATTGTATTAGCACTGTTTCATATATTTGAGTTTTGCCCAGAAAGCAATCTGACGATGACACTTTTGTGCTCTACTAAACCGTCATATTTCACATTTTTCTGTGAATTTGTTGCCTAGAAAACTGCAATAATGAAAATGAGCAACAGAAAATATTTCTGCATTTTCCTATTACTGCTGAGGGAAGAGAGGAAAAACCTCTAAGTAAAAGAATTACTGTATCTGGGAATCCCATGTCACACCTCTCATGCTCCCATGATGCACCTCTGTCTACGAAATGTGCTTCTTTTCTCTGATCTTGACAGCTTCAGCACACAATAATGGCACATCTTTGTCATCTACATGTTATAAATATCAATAGACTATGCCTGTGAGTACCTGTGCCGGGGCAATGTTACATCCCCCCGGCGGACCACTTTTCAGGCTTTGAAGATGAAACCCAGGTTGGTGTCCAACTGCCAAACATTTTTAATGTATATAATTCACATTCTGGCACATCCTGATAATTTTTTCATCCCTTTGCCTATTCATCATATTCCTATAAAGAATGTGATTCCTCGAGTAATATCCCACTCTTCACCGCTCTCCCCTGAGCTTCAATTTCATAATAAATAAATATTAAAAAAATATATATATATTCAGAGTAAAATTATTAGGGATGCAGCTTAACTATGTCCATATTCATGGTCATCAATGTCCTGCAGGAGCCTCAAATCACCAACCAGCCTACTTTCCAAAAAGTGAAATAAACATATTCCCTGTTTCTTTGATTTCGCTGGCTCTCATCTCCCATCTGATATTTCTAATAAATAAACATGAGGCTCCTCTCCTTCCACATTCATACATGCTGTCCTCATTCTTTTATTGTGATATCTCACAACCAGGCTCTAGATCAATATTCATAATCAGCAATATTGCTCAAAGCTCCAAAAGCATCTTTTCTGGTTTTCAAACCGATGGCTATGAAACACACGGCTCTCAATGCGTCTTATTCAACCTGACTCTGTTTTCACATACTCTTTGTAGATTGGACCTATTCGTGTTTAGACATACGTCTCCTGCGGTGTTCATTCCTCATTTCTCTCCTTCATAAAAAAAAAAAAAAAAAAAAAAAAAAAAAAAAGATGTTCACGATAAATAAACATTAGCCTCGTATATATTCTTACTAAATCAGCAAAGTCCTATAGAAAAGGTGCGCCTCCAAAACTGCCAGATTTTCTGGACCAAAGAGGGAATAAATCCTTCCCGGTGGGGATTTGTAACTCCAACCACGGTGAATGTCGGGGTCAAGCGACAGAGAGCTTGAACCCTTGACACCTCCACAGTGAACAAGAACTCCATTACGTGAGATACACCATCTAATATTCATATTCACGCTCCTCGCTTCTGCTTTGATTTCTCATTTCTTTCTCCTCTTCCATCTCTTATGCAGAATAATAAACATGACTCTGCTCTGCTGTTTACATATTCAGACATATTCCTGATTCTGATATGGATATTCTTCGGATAATGAGCTGACTATTTACATTTAACTTTTCTTCACCATCTCCAATCTTCACCCTCCTTTCTGTCACTCCCGTATCATTCTTTCTGAATCTCTTTCGCCCCCTCCACCTCCACCTACCAATCCTCCCCCCCCACCCCGTCTCTGCCCTCCTCCTCTGTCTCTCTCTGGGAGATGAATTGAATATGTAAGCTATTGGATGTGAATGAATAAAGCATCCTATCTCAAACACACATTGGTGACACCTTATTAACCGCATGTCAGATGCACATGGCAGCTGGAGCACGCACACACACACACACACACACACACACACACACACACACACACACACACACAGCATACACATTTGCACATCGGCAACAATGGAGCAAGCTCACATTCATACAAGCATTCACAGATAGACAGAGCATTGTACACACACACACACACACACACACACACACACACACACACACACACACACACACACACACACACACACACACACACACACACACATAACGACATCCACTCACACACGAACTCTCCTCATTAGTATATATTGTGTTAGTGACGTACATTTCATCAGTCAGACGCAGTGAATGTGCATTTGATTGGAAATGGAATTTGATATTTCAAAAGTTACACAAAATACAAAGTTTGGCAGAAAACACAACATAAATTACTGAGTGACAAAAAGAGAAGATAATAATAAAGATTAAAATAAACTTTACAACTGACCATTTGCTAAACCATTCAAGTGAACAGCGATTGTCTAAACAGAGTTTAGGATAACAACTAGGTGCTCGTGCAATTTTTCCTTATCATATTTAGAGCACTAATTGTAATATCTATTTCTACACTGCAATACATGGATAATGCGATTTTCATGTCTTGTAAATGGATCGTCAACTGGACTTTTTGCTTGAGACATGCAGTTTTAGTTTGCGTCCAAAATCACTCCTCATTTCTTCCATGGTGCACAATATTCATGATCCACCGTGTCCAAAAAGTAAACTTGAATAGAAATCTAGCCAAGGTTGATCAATTTTTGTATGGACAGCTGTAATTTAAGCTTGACTGGTAGTAATGAGAAGCTGGCTTGTGTTCTCTGTGTGACTTTGAGGATCCATTATTTGAAAAATGGCAAGAAATTTCAAGTGGTCAATTAACATCTGAAAGCTTGAAAGATAAAGCAAGAGTAATTAAAGGGCCAGCGCATAGCAAACAGTCAGTTGGCTTAAAAAAAAATACAGAACCATCTTTGTTACTTAAAGCTAAAGGAGAACAAACTTCTTCTGATTTTAAATATACATTTTGTAAAAGAAAACAGGGAAGAAAACAAAGAACTTGAGTTGATAATAAATTAATGAATTAACCTTGGACATATATTTCAGATTCCTTACCTCTAACGATGAGACCAGCAAAGTTAGACACCCCAGAGCCGCGTTCTGATTGGGTGACGCAGCGGTACAGCTCTTGATCCTGACTGGTGACTTCTTTCAGGTGGAAGGAGGCGGCGAACCGTCTGTGGTTGATGTTTTTGGTCAGAGCCACGGGGATGTCTTCTCCGTTTCTCCTCTGAGTTAAAGACGGACAAACATACAGAAAGATCAGGAGCTGCAGTGGCTGCAGAGGGTTAACTGCCTTGCTCAAAGCCACGAGTCAGCACTGGACCACACACACACACTCATGTGAACACACACTATCACCCCCGTCTGCCTTGCTGACAGCAGGTTTGAAGGTCATGACTACAACAGAGCCATAATGAAATCAGCAGCTATTAAACTCTTAATCATGTTAGCTGCTAGATGTATGGCCTGGAGTCGCTCTGTGTGTGTGTGTGTGTGTGTGTGTGTGTGTGTGTGTGTGTGTGTGTGTGTGTGTGTGTGTGTGTGTGTGTGTGTGTGTGTGCGCGTGTGCGTGTATTTGCAAGGATGGCACTTTATAATTGGACGCAGCCCTCCTCAGGGTGGCACTTTGAGTACACGGTATCATCTCTTTGTGTTGGTCTATTTCTGTACTTGTACGTATATACAACATATTTGTGTTATTTTAACAGGGACTTCACACATTAATGTTAATGTCTCAGACTTAGCAAGAACTGACTAATTTTCATCTTTACTTGTATGAATGTTAAAACATTGGTGCATCCAAATTACAGAAAACATATTTTATTATTTAGCTCCAGTGGTGTGTTGACATGAAGAGTTTTTTGGTTTAATTTGTCAAGCGTTTGAAATTTCTACCAAAATTACAGCACATTTCAAATAATCAGCTTGATTGGGACTATTTTGTCAAAATCAAATAGGTGTAATAGCTGTTTCAATTGTTGACAGATCATTTTTCCAATACCATAAACACCAGGAACAAAATTCCATCCAAAAAATAAAAAATGTTTGCGAGGAAACATCTTGTTTTTAAATTTGCATTAAAAAACCCATAAAAAATGTTGGACCGTTGCACTTTTAGCTGCAGTAAAAAGTTTACAGGCATTTAGAAACACAAGTTTGAGATTTCAATGATTTCTGCAGAGGTTATTTTTCTATGACAAAAAAAAAGTAAAATATGTCACAGGAATAGGTATAAGTTTGGTTTCTGACATAAATTCCGTTATAAAACGGCTGCATGTTTCTTACAAGTGACCTCAACTGGACATACTACTACTATTAATAATAATCCAGGTTTTAGATTTAGTAAAAGATTCATATGGCTTACTCTTTTTGACAGAATGTAGGTATCGTTCAAGTGACCTGTTCATCCCATAAAAATACACCATAACATGGTCTGTATTTGTGTGTGTGCATGTACAGTACGTACCTGTAACCAGAGTTTGTTGTTGGAGGTGTCTCGTCCTGTGGCGATACACTGAAACGTGGCATTCTGTCCGGCGTTCACCTCCACGTCCCCGAGGCGCAGGAAATGAGGGGATTTATCTAGAGGAAATGAATTCAAACAAATGGAGGAAATTCACTTGAGTTTACAGCAAGCTGATCCGTATTTGTGTTTTCAAATGTTGTGGTTTTATCATAAGTGAGTGTTGAAAGTGGAAATGAGGTGACAAACAGGACAATAAACAGGGCATACATTTGAGGACACGGCGCTACCCTCAGGAGTTTGTCCCTTATTATTGCAATTAGATTTTACTGGAGTCACAGAAATCCAAAGCACTGTAGTGAATTGCCACTGGGAGGTAACATCAATGTCACATCCAGTATATACACTGCAAATCACGTAGCTTCCAATTGTTAACCACCATGCTACGACATGAAATAAGCCTTTCAGACCCTGAAGATGTAGTTCAGCTATGAGATTTTTATTCAGGGGATGTGATTGCAATCATAGATAGCAGCTCCTATTGTGAATGAAAGTGTGCGCGCGCACACACACACACACACACACACACACACACACGAAGCTCGCACACATGCCTTCATGAAAAACGCGCACACACACACAAACCTGTGTTTCCTGAAATGCAGCTGTGAGAATGAATGCTTCCACTGTGGAGACTAAGTACTAATTCCTTTTCAAATACTTGCTCCCTCCTATTAAGAGTCCTGCTGCTCTGCCTTTAAAAGACCGGGAGATCCTCTCTTCACGTTTGCTCCTAAATTTCAGGTCTGGGTCTAGGAATGTCTTTCAGAGAAGTATCGGCAACTTCTGACAGAGACGGGGACCACAGGAAAACCAGGACCTCACAAACTGTGCAATGGGACGCTGCGAGACAGTTTATTTTCATGACTTATAATCAATAGAATCCATTAAGAAACAGAATTGCCTTGAAAGATTTCAGTGCTGCTACCAGATAGATGACCAAAGGGGATGGTAATAGCTTCCTCCCTAACATGAGGACCCTCCAGGAACATGCCTACGGCTTTAGATTAACAGACCCTTCTGTTAACTGTTACAGTTTGTTGTCACAAGTCTTTTTTTTCTTTTTTTTTGTGTGCCTCTAGCAGTCAGGAAACACTCAAGCGAAGGAGAGAAGAAGACTTGAGACGTAGCAAGAATTTAAAATGGATCGCGGCCCTCATCTCTTTCCTGTCAGTGCAGAGACAAGACAGCCACTGTTCACTGTGTGTGTGTGTGTGTGTGTGTGTGTGTGTGTGTGTGTGTGTGTGTGTGTGTGTGTGTGTGTGTGTGTGTGTGTGTGTGTGTGTGTGTGTGCGTGCGTGCGTGTGTGCGCGCAACTGTGGGTTAAAGAGAGAGAGAAAAATGCTGAGTGGTCAGAATCTTCTCTCCCCATGATTGCCCTAATACTGTCTCATTTCCCGCTTCACTCTCTCCCATTCCCCCCTTTTCTCTTTGGCTTTTCCTCCTCACAATCTCTCTCTCCTTTTCCCTTTTTTTCTTTTTATTTCTCTCAATTTTCTCTACGACTTGTCTTTCTCCTCTCGCTGCAACCCATCCTCTCCTGTGTCACCTTCCCACTTATCTACCCGTTCAACTGCAACAGAAACCATCCCAGGTACAGTCTAATTAGTGGCCAAAGCTATCAGCGTCTATTCAGCGAACTAGGACTAATTGCTGGCATGCTAATGACTCACCGCACGGGTAGCTGAGCACCTGAATGTCGTCGATGGCGATGAAGCCGGCTTTGCCGTCCGAAACCTCCGCTTCAAAAATGACCTGAGAAAAGAGAGACAGGAGATTTAGTCATTATTGTCTTCATTATTATCAGCAGTATTTTTTTTCTTTTTTTACTTCATTTAAAATTCCTGTATTTAAACAGTGTCAAGACATTAATATATCTTTAAAATCTTTGTAACATATAACGCTGCAGACACATGGAAATTCACACGCAATTTGCATACACAAATCAGTGAAGCAAGCCGTTACAAGTCGCATTTAAATGAAAGCCTCTAAGAATATTCAGGTTTTATTCATGATGTTAAAATATCTGCTGAGCATGTGTTTGTAACGTATATTTGATCAAATATTGCAGAAATTAAACAGTTATGATGTCATTTCTGACTTTCAGCCCTAAGTCTGTTATTTTCTACCGTCAGTCTGTAAATGGATCAGCTTGTGCACATACAAAATATACAAAACACACAAAATACAATAGCAGGACAAAACAATGCCGCTCACAGGAGATAGCTGAAATTACGTAACCTACAAATGCTCTGCTTGCAAATGTCAAAACCTTTATGGCAGCCTGTAGTGTAACCAAATCAACCGGCATTCGTATTGTTACCAAATTACAACAGTTTATACGTGCACTGGAAGCTACACAGTAAGACTATTTCCATTAAAATTTGCTGTCAAAGTGAACAATCCAATCATAGGGCAAACAGAAAGTCTGCTGGATAAATACAGAGCCGCCATCCTGACGGCGGCTGGATTCAAACATTCTGGCCAACAAGCCAGGAAGGATAAATGAAATACTTCCTGTCGGATCATGGTAATCTCCTTTGGTACACATAAAATGGCTGCCGCAGAAATGATAATGAGTAATGAAACCCAGTGTAGGAAGGTGGGGAATGATGGGTTAGACCTTCTCTATTTGCTTTTCATTCCTAGCAGTTTCCTACCTGTCACTCCTCACTTGACTTTACATTTGTCTCTTTTCTGTCTGCAGTAAAATAGGAGTGTCTTCCATGAGCACAAGACTAATGTCCATGCTATAGCTGCTAAGTTCATTTAAAAAGAAAAAATTAAGAAAGTAACTAATGAAGATTGTTTTCTAGCCATGCTGTTAGTGTTGTCTCTAGGGTTAGCTAGCCATAGATTTTTTTGTACATTCAAGTTCGGCACAGGATGAATCCTTTGGTACACAATTATTATAGGGCCACCAGAAGGTCAAAGTTTCAATATTTCAATCCAAGGACTACGTGAGATCACCCACTGGTTTGTGAGCTGCGGTTTTGAAGCCTGAATTCGGGCATTTTGGCCATCGGCGTCTTGGTTTTTGGAGCCAGAAGTGACCGTATTTGGATGAGCTGGGGAGGATCGAGGGGTCGACATGACGGGGCCCTGAGGGCACTATGCCCCGCCCACCTATACCAGAAACCGGACTGCACCCCAGGCATGTCAATCAAACCAGGACAGCCCCCAAACATACCTCTCTGTGAGTCCCAATATGTAATTAATTACGGAAATATTTACCGACTTTGTATGTCATTAGAGATGTTGATACTTTTTGAATGGGAGTCAATTGGAGCAAGCCCCTAGTGTCCCTCAGTGGTATTGTACTTTAGCAGTAGCTTCACTGATCAGACCTGGAGACTATATCCATTTTTATATAAAGTTTATGCTTCACACACACACAAACTCAGACACAAGCTAGCTGCCATTCTTGTGAATTATATCATCGAAAACAAAAGCTGGTGCTGCTCATTGGGATTCAAAAATCACCACAGACCTGACCCGGAGCAGCTGGTCAAAGGTTCAACTTTACAGGGATGTCCTCAAATGCACTGCAAACATTCAGGTTTGTTTTGATTCCCTCGGGGATTAGAAACAGCATTTTAATTTAATTTATATGTAGACGTACTCCAGTGTAAGCTGATTGTTGCCCCCTCCCCATTCAAATATTTCACTGCTACATTTCATTATGTAGGCCGATAATTGTGAATGTGACTTGAATAAGAACAACGATGTGTAAAAACACATTACGATGAACTAGTTGACTGTGCGCCAGTATATTTGTTAGGGTTATACTTCACCAGCAAAGGCGAGCTTGGCTGGTGCTCATCAGAAAAAGTGCAAAGTGCAACAAAAGGGACAAAATAAAACCCCATTAAACCACAGTGACTTGGCAGTGAGAGCTATGCTGCGTTCAAATGGGGTGGTATTTACCACGTGCATGAGAAGAGTCCATATGAACGGTCCCCCCCATGACGTCGGAACTCAAAGTTTTCTATAATCCCCGAGTTGTGAAGTGTTTGTTGATGTCTGTTGAAATGGCAGAGCCCAAGGAAGTTCATTTTCCTTTGACTGTTAAGCAAATATGTTGTAATTTTAGTCATGTGGCGTTTGTCTTCATAATTTAAGATTATAGCCTACGTCTGAAATTTTTTTTGATCTTCCCAACAGCCTCATATATTCCCTCTTTGCCTTTGTATTTCCTGCATGACGTTATCCCTCCGTTAGCTTGTTATCCTCGGTGGCTTTTAGTCACCCTCCACGTTGCCGTTGCCGAGCTATGTGTTTTTTTTTTTATTGTTTTTTTTTTTATGACTTAACCACTTAACTAAGCACATAACTTCCCATGTTGTAACCAACAGCTCACGAGTTCCATTTGAACGCAGCAACATGTGAGCACTGGGAGCAGACACAAAAGGAAAGAGACTTTCAAAATAAAACAGGAAACATCAAACTAAAAATTGTAAAACACAAAACTGGTTAAAACCACAACAAAAGTAACTTAAACTAAAACAGGGCTCAAACTACAATAAGGAACAGAAAAACCCAAACCAACCAATCACAGCTGAGTATGTCAATTACATGCTGAACACTAAACAACATCTGCAAGCTTCGGGACAAGAGGCAAGACGAGTCTGTATAATGTTAACAAGGGGTTAAAACTGTATGTTGCGAGTGGAATAATAATTCTGCAGTCAACAGGCGCTTCAATTTCCCTCCAGTTCATTAACTGAGGATCTGAATAAAGACGATTCTCCTCACTCTCATCCATCTCTTCCACACTCCCTCCTCCTTGTCCATACACTCGCCCTCCACTCTGTATTTGTTCCATCATCACACCGTTCTAACCGTTTCTGCCCTCTAATTTCTCTCTCTGTCTCTCACTTGCCATTTGTTTTCTTAACAGTGTTTACTCAGAAAGGAGCACTGTAATGAGCAGAGGAGGAGAGGAGGTCGCTATCAAAAAATGAGACAGAGTGGGAGAGAGAGACAACGAGGGAGAGACAGACAGAGAGAGAGAGAGAGAGAGAGACAGAGAGGGAGAGGGAGAGCAAGCACGAGAGGGAGAGGGAGAGGGAGAAAGAGAGGGAGAGAGAGAGAGAGAGTATGCTTATTGTTGACTGTTATTATAACCACATTTGTTCTGATCACACAATCTAATGACTTTTTCACTTGTCTCGTATTATTTTCAGCATAAATAGCTGCTTTTAAGCCTCAAATCAGTGGAGACACGTCCAAGTCAGGTCCTTGAGGACAAGTCAAAGCCTCAAGTCCGGCGACTTCTTTCAAGTCTCTGAATGTTTACTAAATATAATGGCATGCCATTTGTATATCTTCCTTTCAAAACTGTGTTCACATAATTTTTACGTGGCTGAACTGAAGTCTGTTCAATACAAAGGCCTCATAATTAAATGAAATGTGCAGTTCAGGCTCGTCTCATCAACCTGCCATTCAAATGTGAGAGAAAAACATAAATATCTTAATCAACCGTTTTGAATTCACAGGGTGGAATATATTCTTTAAGACTTGACTATATACATTGAATTTGGTTTAAGATTGTTTGACAGCACGAGTGTGATTTCCAAAGGTCTTCCTGTAGCTGTCCAATTATTTTTTTTTATCATTCGGGGACTTTAATAGCTCGTGATCTAAAGCTGTGGTTTGTGGTCGTTTTTCACATCTCAAGCCAAATGTTTTGGCAGTGAAGTCGCCAGTCAAATCGAAGACTTTGTTTTCTTTCGTCTGAAATCCACAACTCTTGTAATGATGTTGTTTTGAAGAAAGTGGAATTAAAGTGATTTCCACAACGCAAGGCATTTCTTTTTTCAACTTGTTAAAATATCATCATCAGCCACCGGGCGGGCCCTTTTCTGTCGTTCACGAATCCGATGGTGGTCACCTCTGAGCATGCAGGTGTCACACGCTCGCTGACAGATCGATCGCATCATTGTGACGCAGGATTGTTGATAGGTTGTGTTTACAAGTTCTCACAGGCAAAGCAACTCTGAAACGCTGAAGGCTACGGACTGACATATCATCACTCCAGAGGACGGCTGGGCGATAGCGTACACACTCTTATCATCCAACCCTCTGATGTATTCATGTATGGGCACTGAATCAAAACCGCTTGAAGCCGCAGGCAGGATATTTTTTTACATTTCATGTTATGTTGTAAATCCTGACGAATGTAAATTGGGTTTAGTCAGCGTCTGCCTCTATACATGTACTTAAATGAACCAAAGCTTCAGGTAATAGATGTTCAAATGGTGGAAAAAAAAAAACACAGCAAAAGGATGTTTAAAAGTGATGAAAAACAAAACTAAATCTTATGCAACCACATGTGGAATTCACATGAAAACCAGACAATGGCTGCAATTGGCTGCAATTTTCTCAATTAATGGTTTAGTCCATAAAATATTATATATCAAATAATATATATAAGTACCAAAACAAAAGAACTCCCAGTCCAAGTAAATGTCTTCAATATCTTGTTTTGTTTGATCAACAGCTAAAAACGTGTTCAATATATCTTTTTACTTTATCAGATTGTTATCAGAACAATTGCTAAATATTATTTTTGATCATCTAATTAATGAGTAATCAATTGGCTAGTTGTTGCCGCTACAGTAAAAGAAACCTGGTGAACTGCATTGCAGTCTTGGGATAGTCAAGAAACTCACCTTTCACCTGAAAGACTTGTTAAGTTTTTGCTCAAAATAAAGAAGAAATAAAGGCACAAACTGTAATCATAAAGTCTATTTAAAGTGTTGTGTGGGTTGGTGTGCATTTTGTGTGTACATCTGCTCTTGATTCAATGTGCATGTCTGCATGAGTCAAGTCTTCCCTTCGTGAAACCAGTGTCATTACAACTCAAGCTAAAGTGCTAACACGGAAACATGTTTGAACATGAAAAAATGGCTTCATAACCTCGAATCCAATAACCTGCTTCACAGCCTGAAAAACCTACATAAGCCTCAGCAAACCAGGATGATTATGTTCGATTAAAACATGTTGACACACGAGTTTCATACTGGTGATCTCCTCCCAGAGTCACAGAGGGGGACTGGGGTCCAGATGGGCCATTTGGAGGATGCTTTCACACTTTGCCTTAGAGTAATATTATATGGTCCCCAGGCTGTGTGTGTTAACACGATCAGTGTGTGTGTGTGTGTGTGTGTGTGTGTGTGTGTGTGTGTGTGTGTGTGTGTGTGTGTGTGTGTGTGTGAGAACATTCGGAGACGGACTATCCTGAAACACACACATCTGTCAACACCAGCCAGCAAACACACACAGATCATGCAGACTGGCATTAATTAAGAAATAAGAGAGACACAGACACACACACACACACACACACACACACACACACACACACACACACACACACACACACACACACACGTTTCATGCATCCTACCACAATAGACCTACAATACATTCTCTGCTGTGAATCAAATTTTTCAGGTGAAGTCAGACAGGTGTTCATTAAAAACGTATGTCAGTGTCCAGCATGGCGACGCCACATCATGCATGCAAACACACGTACACATGAACACACACACACACACACACACAGGCTTCATCTTTATAAGTGTCTTTCTTGCCTAATCGTCACCTCCTGAGCCTCAGTCAACACAAATAAATCAGCTGCCTGCCTCACAGCATGTGTGTTGTGTGTTTGTTTGTCTCGGTGTGTGCGTGAAATATATAAATATACACATGATAATGGAATCGTACAGTATGTAGCTGTTGGTTGGTGTTTAGGGATTTACCTGATATTCATTAGGCCAGAACGTGGAGACGGCGAGTTCGGCTCTCAGCCACTCTTTACCTGAACGACAACATTAGAGTCAACGTGAGTGAATAAAATCACGACACGATCAGAACAGATGAATGAATGAGTGACGCTCTGAGCGAGTGTTTACCAGTGTAGGATGTCACGTTCCATATGGGGTTGGACAAGGGACCCTTGTTTACCTAGAAGAGCACAATATTAAAAACGTGTCAGTCACAAAAGAGTTGACACACGGTTTAACCTAAAAGGATACATTCACCTGCATTTCCCGATTAACTCAGAGAGACGTCATTTCCATTAAAACAAGGTGTGTTCATTTGAATAAAAACAATAAAAATGCCCAACTCACAATGCTACTCTTCTGCCCGAGTTAAAAACAGTTCATGTGCTTTTCAAAAACTTTCACAAAATGGAAGAAAACTCAACAGGATCACGATACAGTGGAAATATCTCAAATGGATGGGAAAGTTTGGATAATTCATGATGAAATACGGCCAGTCAGTGTGTCATATACAGTACGTCCACTTTGATTTATTTCTCCATATTTTGTACTTTGATAGATGCCCAACAAAATAACATCAGAATCTAAAAAAAAACAACAACACCACCCTAATGAGTGAAATTTGCATGTTTGTTGTTTCAAAAGTCAATGATTTATGGTAAAATTCATTATTAAAACTTAATTTGGCAGAGATACACAAACTCTTGGTTATGGCAAGACAATCAGCAGCCACTAATAACTGCATTACTTGTGGTATTTTTTTCCCAAAATCAAGACCATATTTTGCCACAAATCCCATTTTGTTTTGTTTTGTTTTAACTGGAGACACTGTGGTCACCATCTGCCATTGTGACAAACAAAACTATTTAATTAATTTAAAATAGTGCGATCCAGCTTTGTGCCCTGTGCTATCAAAGCAAATGTTGAACAGAGGCTGGTAAAGGTTTATGTTTGGTCTCTGTTCGACTGGATTGTTTGCTACATGGAGAAAAACAAATAAATAAAACCAATTATAAGACAGAATAGAATTTTTTTTTTTTCTTTATTCTATTGGTTTTGTGCTCAGTACCTTCACCAGGACGTTGAGGGTGCCGGGGCTGGAGCCGTCAGGGCTGGTGAGCAGATAGTTGAAGTCGATGCAGTGAGTGTCGTTCTCCTTCATGACCGGCAGCTGAAACCTGGCCTTCTCCCCGACATCATACTGAGAGACGTCAACATACATGTAGGAACCTGGACGCAAAGGGCAAAGGAAGGTACCCACATGTAGTTACAATAAAACAAGGCGGATCAGGCTCAAAGCATTTGTGAATGTGACCTGAATCGAGACCCATGAATCAGCTCATTTTTTGGTTGCAGCTGTTTGTGCTTGTACACCACATACCTACTGAAATCCACTGCTTGCACAGACTATCACTGGAGTCCTCTGAGGAGGTAGTTAGTGTGTAGACAGACTGAGAATTATGACTCTGCTTGCCAGAGAGTGGGCTGTATGCCCACAGCTTGCGTTACATGTACCTACATGTTTCTGTGGAGCTTAAGAGTGAATAAAGGTCGAAAGTCATTTATCATTTTGGAGAGTTTCTAAAGCCGACAAGAGATTTTTTTTTGTTTTTTTTTGTTGTTGTTCTCCATTTCATTGCGTTTCTCTTTTTCCTGATAGTACTACACTACAGTGTTTACCTGCTCCTCATCATAATGTGCTTAAGTTCCACACAAAAACGTTGAACCTATGAGTTTAATCAATAACCAGCTGGTTTCTGACATCTAAGGTGTAAAATAATGGAAGCCCATTTCTCTGCCCTCTGCTTTACCTGCTTGTCTTCTTTGGCCTTCCCTCACTGATATTGACTCTTTCAAGTGTTGGGTTCCTTGTCATGAGAACAAACACCCCCCCCCCTCCCCCCAGAACCAGCCTTTATTCTCGGTCTTTATGTCTGCACATTTTAACTCCTTTCTGTTTTTCTCTGTCTTCTCATGCCTTTTGGGCTCACAATACAGGGATCCCCCTCTCCCCCCACACACATAAAACAAATCCCTGCTCCAATGACGGTGTCATTTGTTTCTCCTTTGAGATTGTGGGACTCTTTCTCAGCGAGCCAATACAAAAAAAAATAAACACAGAAGAGAAGAGAAGAGAAGAGAAGAGAAGAGAAGAGAAGAGAAGAGAAGAGAAGAGAAGAGAAGAGAAGAGAAGAGAAGAGAAGAGAAGAGAAGAGAAGAGAAGAGAAGAGAAGAGAAGAGGTGGCCTGTTTGTGGGTAAAATCATACAGTATTGTTATATTGATGTCAGTTGCTGCAGTTTACACAGGAAACGTAGTTGCACTAGTAAAACAGTTCACACAATTTGCAATATATCATGACCTGCAGCCAGCCAGTAGAGTTACGAAATTAGTTGCATTTTTCATAGCCATCCTCTGGGTTATGCTTTTATGGTTTTACTTCTTTTCTTTGCAAAAACAATCTTTTTTTTTTCCGCTTGATTTAAATACATACTAGTTTCTTTTTTATTTTGCCAGCATGGTATCATTTGAGAAATATTTCATTCTCTACCAGATGCAAGAGACCAGAATAAATGTACTTCAGCTACTTTGTTAGCTTTCTGAAACTATTGAGTACTACACCATGTAGCTGCAGTGGCTGACTGGGGGAAATGGAGCCTGAAACGATGCATAATCTGGGTGTACTGACAGAGCAGTCAGTCTGCAGATCCAGATGTTCTAGCAATCAGCTCAGACCTCAACCAGATGTTGCTGCACTGATATATGATGAAATATGATCCTTTCTTGCTTCATATTTAATCTCACTATCTCACATTAGCTCATCACAAATTGAGAAAAACAAGCCAGAGATATTGTTTAATTCTTTTTGAAAGGTATTCTATTTGCAATGAAACAGTTTTGGAGCTAGAACAACACCTTCATTTATTGATTAGTCAATCTTTTGTTTTGATGAGTAATTTATGAACCAAACGTGCTGAACATACACTGAATATTTGCTGCCTTTCTCTGTTTTATGTAATCATAAGTGGGATACTGTGATCAATGTGTTTTTTATATTTTCTGACATTTTATAATTTTTTTGAAATAATATTTCGTAGAGTATTTAGCACTCACAATAACTGTACTGTTGAAATAGAATAGATTGGAATAGATGAAAACATTTCAATAAAGTTTAATTGAATTGAATACAAAGCAACACAAAATCTATATAAAATGCCTAAACAGTATCAATACCTGGTTAATTCTATTTGCATATTATACTGTACACAATATGTACTATACAATAGGCTGTAGGACAATGGTGATCATCAGTTATTGTTTAGCTAATCTACCGAGAGAAAACACGTTTCTCGGCAGAATAGAGCAGCACATAACAGGCTTTCAACTGGTGCACGAGCACACACACACACACACACACACACACACACACACACACACACACACACACACACACACACACACACACACACACACAGACACCAGCCTTTCAGTACCCCAGTTATTGGTTTGGCTTTTCTTTTCTCTTGATCTCTCCTCTCTTTCTCTGTCATTACCACCTCATGACTTGTTTTGCAACACACACTTCCACCTCTGCCATGGAGGTATCAGAATAATCTCACTTCCTGGTTCCGAAAGTCACTAAGAGACCCACACTGCACTACATCCAAGCTGGACGACAGCCAGTTAGACTTGGAAACAAAACAAGGCCAGCACCACTTTCTCTCTCTCTCTAACACTGTAATCTAAATCCGCACAAAATCAACACACGACGGCCGTCAATCCTATTTTGTCTGGCACTGGTACTGAGATGGTGACATGAGAAAAGTGCCTTTAAGATGGCTGCCAAGATGATGTGCCAGCTAAAAATACTCCTATCAGTCAGAGACCCAGATATGTCACAACACACACAACATTGCAAACTATAACCTTTAGCAATGGTGTGTGCGACAAAAATATATAACAGCCAACTGATTTAGTTGAAGTAGCTGCATGATATTAAGCAATAATAAAATGTACAACTTTTTACAGCATTGCATACGGGTAGTGAAATCATTTCCAATGATACGTTAGAAATCGTTTAAGTGCTTCAATATTAGTTTGCCTGGATGAAAAACATCTAATCTGGGACAAAAATGGCATTGGAAAATATGAGTAATAAAAGACTGACAGTGCATGAAACTGATACAATACACATGCTAAGCAAGCAGGCCTTGCGATGCCAAGAACATCTGACACCTGAAGTCTGCCAGTTTCTAAAATGGCTGATGTCTTTGAACTGCCAAAGTCTAAAATGGCCGCTAATAGAAGGATGACACAATATAACGATGGGGCTAAAAATACCGCTGTGACAGCCTTAAGACCCAGATATGTCACATAGCGACAACAGCAGCGTGGTAGACAGAGGACAGTATTCTTCGGAAAAACAATAATAGCTTGCTGGTGGAATAACAGCAGCTGATAGGGTAGTTTCATCTTTAACATTTTTAAGGTGCCAATCAAAACGTGGGATGCTAAATAACCTAGGAGGAACCACTCCACGATAAGAGCGTTTCAACAACGTTGTACTCTACGGACCGCGCTTCTCCGGCCTCCAGTCAAACACGGGTTTGATTTTTGACGTAATTTTTCTTTTTCTTTAAAGATGGACTGACATCGCTTGCAATGTCCCAAAGCCATGTTCAGTGTCCAAACCTCTCACATCCACCGACCAATCACTGCTCCACGTTTATAGTTAAAATCCAACAGTGATCAAGTATTTCTATTGTTGGAAAATTATTGAATACTTCTTTTAAAATTTGGTGTTTAGGACCTATCATTTTAATTTAGTTTCATGAACGGTATTGTGTCTTTACTGCATGGTTGCTCTTATTTTACTGTATTTACTGACTTTTTGTGCAATGCAATTTTGTATTTCATATTTTCCTCCATTTCATTTTTGTCTTAATTATCAAATTGAATTTCGGATTTGCCTAAAAAGCAAAAAAAAACCAAAAAAAAACCCCACTTTGACCAAGAATGATATCTTTAACATCTTAATTATACTACAGGTTAAATATTGTTTCATATAAAACAAAAGAAAATGGCGTAAATTTCTAGATTTGAAAACAACGGCCACCAGATTTTTTTTTTGGGACTTATTTCTTAAAAGAGACTTTCTAATCAATTGATCGAAAATCGTGTCAATTTTAGTCTTAATCTGACTGTTTAAACAATCAATCGAACATTTTAACTTTGATTTGATGCAAACTGAAATCAAAAGGGGTGGATGTATTTAAAATATAACACAACGAATACCACTTTTATGAAGTTTAATGCTCAAGTTTTACAGAGACTGTGTCAGAGAGGCTGTAAAGATTGTGTTGCTGTTTCCATCATTATTCTATCTTTATTATTATTAAAATGTCCAGTGGGTAAGAGATGCACTCTGCTGCAGTTTAAATGCCCTTTTCTCCTGCCTTATTAGACGGTACACCGTGGAAAACCAGAGAAAAGAGAGAGACATGGAGAGAATGGCATGCCAAATAGGTTTAGAGTGTTACTGGCTGACAACATTATGAGTCAAGAGTATCTGCTTTAGTCCGCTGAGCCACAGAGCTCCAATCCATGAATGTTCAACTGGCACAATGCACATTGCCAGCGTAGCATCGAGACCCTGCCATGGTGAGTGGTGCCAACATCAACCCCCAAAGAGATTACATAGAGGAGTTTTATCTCTATTACAAAAACTGCCAAACCATCCCTCACATTCAATACTGCCTTAAGCACAAATGGCGATTAGCTACTGGGACAAATCAATGTGGGTTATTAGGGACAAAAGTATAATTGTTGGCTATGCAATGACTCTAAAACGATTCTGTGTAAAGGCTCTGGTAGATGACTCCTTTCCCTCAGCCATTACCTTTGACCGAATAACCCCCCTGAACTACTAATCACCAAAATAAAGTCACTCCCAAAGGTCTTTTAGAAGCCAAATACTCTTAACAGCTCCCCTTGAAACAATGGGAGAAGGTATGCCTTTGTTTTGAAGGGGGGGGGAGACAAAAAGGCTGCTCTAAATAATGCCATGCCCTCAGGGAGAACACACCAAGCCGGACAAGAGTACAAAACCACTGGTGGATATGATTGCTTGAGAAAACAAGTCTGATAAAAGACATTACCAGAGTGTCCCTGGGCAAGGCATTTAAGCTACCAACTCAAGCCCTCAGCCGTTTGCTGCTGCTCCTTCCGAACAGAAAACCTTGCCAAGTGCTGCATCTGTAATCCCCCCCCAGCAACCTCGTTTTCCATCCACTGCACCACTGTTCCACACCCTGCTGGCATTATTAACACATCAAATGTCAGTTCATGCTCCTGTACCTTTAGGCAAGGCTCTGAACACCCCCTTCAGCAACCAACATCTCCAAACCATTAACCTGCTCTGCCATCCCCGTGACCCCCCCCCGCCCCGCTGCTCATTCCAGAAGCTTCCACAGGCGTTAATGCAATGCTAATTCCAGGCATTACCTCTGCACTCTTGGGCAAGGTGTTTAACCTCTTCAAACTGCCAACTCTGCCCTCTTCGGCACAGTGACACCGCTTTGGCTCTGTACCACTGGGCACCGTACTATTGTGTCATTACCTGACTAAAGGTAAGACCACCTGCACCAGACAGAAATACACTTTAAAAACATGTGTGTGTGTGTGTGTGTGTGTGTGTGTGTGTGTGTGTGTTTGTTTGTGTGAAAATTGTAAAGAGCTGGTGTTGAAATGAACCTTTCTCTAAATGTCAGCGAGGCTGGGTTGTCATGATGATAAGCATCACGGATAAATAACAGCATTACATTGTCATGGTAACAAAGTCATAATCTTCTGCAACAGACGAAGAGGAGAGAAAAGACAGGAGGTGAGAGGAGACAAGTGGAAAGACAAGACAAGAGAAGAGGAGAGAAAGGAAAGGAAAGGAAAGGAAAGGAAAGGAAAGGAAAGGAAAGGAAAGGAAAGGAAAGGAAAGGAAAGGAAAGGAAAGGAAAGGAAAGATTGTTGGTGAGAGGAAACAAGTGGAAAGGCAAGACAAGAGACGACAAACGCAAACATATTTGTGGTTATTAAATTTGATCATATTTTCTTCCCTGTGGTTAACCTCATTGTCCCTACAACCATTCAACAGTCTTACTTGGTGGTTTTGATTTTGTAAATCAAGTTACTATTTCAACATTGCATAGCTGGTTACTGTTATAACATTTTGCTTTTAACATTGTAAAGTAGGCAACCTTCCCTGTTCCCTGCTGTTGATTAATGACCTCATATTCTGTTAATTAGACCCTTAGCCCTGAGGCAGAAAGATTTAATTTCCCCTTCATCATCATCATGAAGGAAAAAAAAAACCAACTGATTAAAGAGGAGAGGAGAGGAGAGGAGAGGAGAGGAGAGGAGAGGAGAGGAGAGGAGAGGAGAGGAGAGGAGAGGAGAGGAGAGGAGGAGAGAGGAGAGAGGGGAGGGGAGGCGTCATTGTCAGCAGGGGAAGAAGTACCCAGATCCTTTACAATAATACATAAATACTCCATTAAAGTAAAAGTCCTGCACTCAACTCCTAGTTCAGCAAAAGCACAAAAGTAGTATTATCAGCAAAATGTACGTAAAGTATCAAAATAAAAGTACAGGATCTGCAGAATATTGATGTATCTAAATGGAAGAAGCATTTTGCTGCAGCAGCTCAAATGGTTCCTAACCTATGGGTCGCGCTCTCTTCAAAGAGCCATAAAATACTTCTACAGCGTCCTGAAATGATTGATGGGAGAGGACAGAAAAAAAATACTAAGCTCCCCTGTAAACCTCTTAAACAGTAGTTTAAACTAAACCATCTAAACAAATTTGAGATGAAACAAGTCATGGAGACTTTTTTTTTTAAAGGGCCACAACAGAAAAAGCTGCAAACTTTTCTTTTAAATAGCGCAGTGTAGATTGCAAGAGAAACAAGTTGTTTTATGAGGATTTTGACCAGAAAAGTAACTAAGAATTAGCTTAGTTAGACTTATGAATACTGCATAATGAATGATGTACAAGAGAAGTAAAATACTGAAAACCTGCTGCTTAAAAAAAACAAACCACACAAGTACTTCTAATCGTATTTGTATAAATGCACCGAGCTACTTTCCCCACTTTAAGGAGTTAAAGGACGGGACTGAGAAGTCGAGCCTCACCTTGCGGCAGGTCCGGCGAGACGTATGGCACTTCCTGGGTGTTGATGTGCGTCCAGTCGAAGTCATCGTAAGGATCTTGTTGGTAATCACACTGAGAGAAGCCCTCATCGAACGTACAGCTTCCTGCAAAAAAAAAAAAAAAAGAAACACAATAGGATTGAGTTGATCTCAAAGGAAGAAAAATAGGGTTTGTTGAATTGATCGGGGAAGTGAAGCCATGTTTTTCCATATCATATCAACTTTCTTCTTCTCTTATCCGGGAGACCTTTTGATTCTTTCCTCTGTGCTGTTTTTTTTTTTTTTTTCTGTGTGTGTTTGTCTCAGCTCATTAACAAACCACCAGAAGTCTGAGCTCCAACATCCATCTCTCAAGGCTACTCGGGATCACCTCTGACTCGACCGACAGAGCCTTCAGCTGATCATCTGAGCCCATCACCGCAGCCTCGGGACGACCATGTGCGAGCCGGCTGCCTGTGGCTCCGCCTCAACAGGAAGTCGCTCTAATACAGAGAGACGTCACTTGTCCCTGACAGCTAGCCGAGCCGATCAACCTGCGATGATACGAGGCTCGCACTGGCAACATTGCTGATAGGAACGGCGTGCTGGCTACCGCCAGCTATCTGATTCATCGGCCCCGCGGTGATGCGCAGCTTGTGTTAATGAAATAGCTGGGGGAGACGCGGCTAAGAAAAGTCACAATAGCATCTGATTCAAGTCTGTGGTAGTTAGTGGTCACAGAGACGCGTCCTGCGTGCCCTTCATCGGGCAAGGTGCGGTTGGGAGGGACAATGTATAATGTTATGATCTTGACAGATGTGAAGATATGAGACATTATAATAGAACTAATGAAATGAAGATGTTCATTTCGGAGATAGGAATAACCATATTGATTGTCAAAATGAACCAAACGTTAACCAAAATATTGTACTGTTTCGAAACAAATACTTTAAGGTTTATTTAACCTAATGTTGAAATTTCTATCTGTGATTTAGGAAACATCTTATAAAGATGCACAGTACCAGTTATCAGATTTAAATCACCTTTAAGAGTTCTATTCCTATTTTCGACCTCGTTAAAACATACTGAAGACGTTCAAATATATATCAACACATATGGAATTAGAAGGGTAAACGAAGAAGCTTTGATTATTACATTACATAATTGAAAATAACGTTGTTTGCTATGACAAAGTTCAGAAAATGAACATTAAAACTGAACAATTCAAATTTGAAATCGTGTTGTTGTTTTTTTTTGAGAATGTTTTGTATTACGTGTCTTCGTTTCTCTCGACTGAAAAGAGATGAAAGCGCGACAAACTTTTTAATGGCAAGACGCCCGGACGGCATGTTTACATCTAAAACTGCTCGGAAACCGCTGCGAAAGAAGGTCTGAGCGAGGAAGCCACCATCAAGCACTATCAGCAAGCGGCACTGCCAGCAACACAAATCTCCTCGCATTCAGTCGGGAGGCGCGGCTTTGCTACCTGTGTCCTCGAGCAAGCTGCGGCGGCTGTGACGGAGAGCAGAACGACAGGCCCTCAGATACCCCGCTGATCCCAGCTCCCGCTACAGAGGCGTACCAAGAGGTGACAGCCGCCACCGGAGGAGAAACAAGTTAACATCAAACTAAGCGACTGTCTTCGGCTGCCGGCTGTATGACTGGCTGTGACTCACAGCGTCAGAGAGGCACTGGATCGCATTCCTGTCGGCGTCGTTCTTTAAACCAGCCTCTCCTCGTGCAATTCACTTCAGTCCCATTCAATTCAATTAAGTCTTTGTCACAGCAAGTCACCTCCAGTCATAGTGGTGGGGGGGGGGGGGGAAGAAAAAAAAAAATGCTGGGACATGTTGAGGGCACGAAGGGCAGCACCACAAGACACGTTTCATTCTGTTATATACCGAACCGACTCTGTTCAACAACAAACTTACAAACTATTTCATACTATGAACTTAGACACACTGACTTTGTATTCTAATGTTCAAACGCTGCTGCTGTGTCAGTGTGTGTGTGTGTGTGTGTGAGTAAAACACCAGGACTTCCTGTCTCCCACAGTGTGTGTGTCAGTTTACATCTTGCTGTCAGGTAGCTTTTCTCTGCATGGGTTAAAGGAGCAGTAAAGTGTGTAACGCTTGCATGTGTATGGGAGCGTGCTGCATCTGCCAACCGGTATGAAGTCATAGATAAAATATCATTAGACAAACTACTACGCTGTTAAATGTCTCACGCCACAGTACGTCTCACATTATGGTGGAATATAACATCATGAAGAGTTTGCATTGATAGAAAAAAAAAACTATTTTGGAAGTATGCCTGTGTGAGTTTTTAGATGTGAAACAATTCATCAAATATCAGCAGTTAGAGTAATTATGTTTACTGTCACTAACTGCAATCCTTTTTAAAATCAGTAAGTCTGGAGCAGAGATGGACCGCCCTTTAGAGAAATGATTCAAACTTAAGAGACCCAGAATTTTCTGCAGCTTCATCATGCCTTTATTGTTCTACACTGTCTTTTCACAGTAATTATTTTAGCCCTGATCACGGCGGGTCAGGTGTGACAGTGATTATGGTATGCACGCTTTTTTTGATTGGACTTGTTTCGACTGTTACCCGCTCGGCGCTGCTGCCGGTACCTGGAAACTCAAAACGACTCAACGCAATACTGACGAATTTCTTGAAAATCTGCGAAATGCCTTTGTTATTTGTTTTCAAGAAGTGAAACGCACAGTCGCAGGCCTTGTTTTGACATTGCAGATGCACTTAGCCTTGGTTTACCTGCTGCGGCGTTTGTTTGGCCTTCTCTCAGCTCAGTGAAGTCACGGAAAAGGTACAGTGGCTCTATTTAGTTTCAAAGCTTATGTCCGGCGTATACAGAGGAAAGCAAAAGTGGATTTAAACACACCGCGCTTAAAATATTTGCTGTGTGCTTTTAACTGTGTACACATACACACACAGACTTCTACTCAGCTCTGATATAGTGCCGCGGTACAAGCGGTATTTTTGCTTTGGCTTAGCGCTGAAGAAAAACGTGTCCTTGTTTTAAATTCCTTTACTGGCTGGTTCAAAAGAAAAAAAAAAAAAGAAATCTTCTCTTCATATTCACACACCTCTGATAGGCATTCAACTTAGAGCTGCAAAAACGTACCAAAACAAAGTCACTGTGTATGTGTGTGTGTCCTGAAAAAAAAAAGGGGGTCTGCGAACAGTAAACATGTGTGAAAATGTCTGCACACGCTCAAACCTCACGCGAGCTCGCCCACGTTCTCAGTTAACACTTCTCTCTTTCCCGAATGTCCTGCCAACTTTAACCGACACACACACATCAGCAGACTCGTGCATCTGACAGCAAGTCCTTGTTGCCAATAATGAGATGAGCAGCCCTTGAACTATTCTTTAGCCTCTGCTGAGAAAGTAAAGACTCTGACAAGCCATGTCTCTTGGAGTTAAGAAAATCTCTTTTTCATGTTTTAACTTAAGACGTCAGTGCTTGTTGAGATCAGACGTGATTTTGCGTTTGGTCTGCTCTGCTGGCGGTAAATACTGAAAGTAAACATGCAACAGTTGATTTTAGAGTTGTTGCAGGCAGCATATTATTGCCTTTTAAATTAACGAGGTAACTTAATTGTTAGCAAGCAATTGCCTTTTTAAAAAAAAAAAAAAAATCCTGCAGATAGTTAGCAACATCATCATTCACTAATGAATGTAAATCTAAATTTCAGCTTTGATTTGACTTACACAGCCCCCCCATCCCCCTCCCTTTGGAAATATCAGGCTTCTTCGCTGCTACATGCTCCGCTATGTTTACCAGCTTGCGCTTAACTTTGCCGTTCCATTTGGTTAGCGTGCGATGCGCTTTCAGAGCTGTTTTTTTTTTCACTGGAAACAGTTGCGTCTTGTGGCCGGAAACGAAGCTATGAGCTCAACGGGAGTGAAGCCGCAGGCCGGAAAACTTACACGAGCTGAAGAGATGCTGAAGCTGAGGGGAACTGCAAGACAATCGCCCCCATCACGCACACACTCTTTACATACATATTTTCTATAGCCTTTTAAAACATGTTCCAGAAAAAAAAACAGTGTGTCTTTTTGTGTTACTACGATATTCTTGCGCGTGTTAACTGAATAATATGGTTTAACTAATCCCTACAATAATTTCCTAAGTACATGTATATGCATGAGCGTGTGTCCAGATGGGTCATTATTGCTACCCTACCCTCCGCTCACAAGGACACGGCGAGTGAGAGAGAAACCGACTGCATGCTAATCACTTTCTAATCAGCTTCTGTGATTGGCTGCCTCGCTAATGAAATAATGGCGACTCATTTGCATAATAAAATAATTAGAAGGACTTGATAAAGGCTCAAGGGCAGAGAGAGGAAACTACACTCTCTCTCGCGCGCACACACACGCACACACACACACACACACACACACACACACACACACACAGTGACACAGGACAGCCACAGTCTTCTCTGAAAGATTGTTGAATGGCATCAGACACAACATCTGCCACCGTCACTCAGAATCATTTTGCGGTGATTTGCAGTGACCTCCACCTCCGGGAGGTGAATCAAACAAAACTGCTTTAACCAAAACTGTTCAAAAACATTGGGTGCAGACGTCCTCCGGGGGTCCCCAGCAGCGAAGAGGACGAAATCTCAATTATTAGCATAGATCAAGATTATTAGCCGGCAACGGCAAGAACGTGTAACAATAGCCAGTGTGATTCGTTTTTTCGCTCCCTCAAATGTGATCTAACCAATCTGCAGAATAGGCAGTATAAAATCAGATTCAACATCTAAAGTCTGGTCCGATAGAAGTCACTGGGGAAAGTTGAAATCACAATCTTCTTTAGACATGTAAGGGAAATCTATGTCAAAAAGAGAGGAGTTATTATCAAATTTAAGAATGCTACGTTAACGCGTGTGCCCTTGTGCAAACCATTCATCCTCGTCTGTCTCAGACTGAGCAAATTGCTCAAGACGGCAACATTAGAAAATTACAACAGTGTAGCGTGGCCTTGAGTTTCTACAATACAGTCCATTAAAATATTTAACTGGAACTTGCCTCAGCTGTTATAAATTGCTCTTATAAAAGGAATATGAGACTCTCTACATGCTCTGACATTGTCCTGTGTGTAAATATCTAGGAGTCTTCAATGGCTCTACACTGCCATTAGTCTTACAGAGGGTCTTTATTTAACTTGAGAAAAATAGTACATTTACTACGAAGTCGTTCCAGGAAGGACTGACTTTGCCTTTCGCATAAATGGCTGACTATGGCTCTAATAATAGGAACATATTGTAAAACTGAGGCTCTGAAGATCAGAGGAATATAACAACAGTAATGACAAGCAAACTAAATTAGCAGCTCTTCTAAAAGGTACTTTTTGTAGCAAATCCAAAGATGCTGATTTTAAGCTCAGTATCCAAGATATGAAAATACCAAGTGTGAGAAATAAAAGACATCGAAGGTCACTGACTCAAGATCCCGTCAGCATAACTTTTATGACTTGAGAGTATTCAAGATTTTTGTTTCCCCCCCCAGGGGACTTTTTTTTTTCCCCCCTACCTGTCCACATGCGATATATCTGAGCAGATCTGTGGACTGCAACATGACTACGGGTCGGTCGGGAACATCTTCGCGTTTCGACCCTGAGCACAAGCTGAGGCGAAACGGCATAAATCGGCTCAGGAATCTAAAGATCCCCGGAGAATAAGCGCCATCTCAACTCCCTTGAAGACAAACATTCTTCCTCTAATGTACGTACAGTAAAAAGGCTCGCTTCTTTGCTGTCTCGATTTCTTTTTCTAACCTTTTTGTCTGTCTAGTATTTATCCGCAGAGCTCTGTTTCAGCACGCAGGCAGAGATATTATCACCGGAGAGCAGATAAGACAACATGAGTGAAAGGACAGCGAAGCAGAATGAAAAGGAGGGAAAGAAAGGAGAGACCGGCAGAAAAGGAGGAAAGAAAAGAAAAGAAAAGAAAAGAAAAGAAAAGAAAAGAAAAAAACAGGGAAATTTGTTTCTAGGACGTCACATTAAGTCTGTTGATTAGCTGTATGACACAGAACATTTTCATGATATTTTTCCATTTGTTTCAGTGGGCTTTCATCTTTTTCTATCCCTGTAACTTTGTCATTTTCTGAATTTAATAATAAAGTTTGAGAAGAGAAAAGAAGAGAAGAGAAGAAAAGAGAAGAGAAGAGAAAATGTCCATTTTGCAAAGGGAATATTATTTTTCAAGGACAATAATTACATTTACATCATTAAAATCCAATTCAAACCACCAGTAATCCTGTTTCCATCGTAATCTTTGCAATTTGGCCATGTCCACTTAATAATTATGCCAGCTGACCTGGATTTCTAATCGTATGTGGCTTTGTGGCACATTTCATACCAGTGAGTCACTACAGTGTTGAGAGTTTTTGGCTCAAACGCAGAAGAAAGAGGAGGAGGAGGAAACGGGGGTGTAATAGAAGAGTGGCAGCATACTACACGAACACTGGTTACCTCCACTATGCTGCTGTGTTATACACGGTGCCTTATACACTTTCTCCTGACATTACTCTGCGCTGTGGTACGTTATAGGCTCTGTAGCCCCGCTGCTGCGTTTGTTGTTTTTAATCTGTGCGCGTGCATCACTGAGCAGCTCCGACGCCGACCACCTCAAGGACGCTAATAAAGTTGTACCTTATCATTTACTTTCTCTGTGCCGTCTCGACTTTTTTGTTCTCCCTCTCTGCCTCTTGTTCTCTCTCTCTCTCCCGCTCTGAGAATAGGTGAAATTAGCCTGAAATGATACAAGGTGACATCAGAGAGGCCGACACACGCGCACACACACACACACACACACACACACACACACACACAAACTCTCACTCGTCACGCTTCAGTGAACCTTGCAGCGCAGCGCAACGCCATCAAAGCCAAGACCCATATACACACACCTCGCCTGTTAAACATACACAGTGGCATGCGCAGTCACACGCACCCAAACACACACACACACACACACACACACACACACACACACAAACTTCCACAGTAACACGCGGACACGTGCGCACTGTCGCACACAGACTGACACTCATGCATACACACACTCAGAGCAGTAGTTTAATTGGAAGTGCTGAAGGCTGAAGAATTTCTCCTTCATCTCACAATGCTGTAATTGAATCTGAGACGTACGTGTGTGTGTGTGTGTGTGTGTGTGTGTCTGTGTGCGTCCAGCTGATTCAGGAGTTTCCATTGACAGTAACAGTAAAACAGAAATGTGTGTTTTTCCTTCAGCGCGGAGCCGTTCTGTCCCTCCATCCCTGACTATCGTCTCTCCCCTTCACCCCGCGTCTCTCTTGGGGTTAATGCGGCTTTTCAATTCAAATTCAAAACCCAAGCACTTTTCAAGAGCCACATTATTTCCCACACACTTGACGATGTGGTCGCACGGGCTCTTTGGTGAAAGGAGGCCATGACCTCCACCGCCGCGTGTTGCCATTTCGTTGACCATCATGTCTGGATGGAATATGGATTTGACGATTTACTGTTACCTTCCGAGTCCAAGGTGAAGTTTGAGTTGTCGTTCTTTATATAAAAAAAACAAAAAACGCTGTTGTCCAAAAAAAAAATAGCACACTTACAGTATTTCCGCAGGTTTTCTTGGTTAAATTGTGATTACATCGACTTTTGCAGGTGGAATGAGGCTCTCGTTGCAATGTTGTAGTATGCCCGAAAACACTTCTCTGCTTGGGCAACTGCAAACAAAAAGCACCATCAGCACACAATGAGGCGTGAATGACTTACTAATGACCTGCCATCACAGCATCAACCGGGTCGCACAACACAATGGGAAGAAGAACAAAGCGGCGAGGAGCTCTCTTTTTGTTATTGTTTTAGATACAGGTAAGGAAACTACTTGGTTCGGCGTGGCAACCTTACCATTAAAAAGGTTGTGTCTGAAAATGGAGCGTCGTTTGTCCCCGTTCCGGTGATGTTGCGTCACATAGTACAGGAAAGGTTGTAATATTGCATGTGGGCGAGCAGCCACTCTAACCTGAAAGTGTGTACACGCTTGTGTGTGTAGCTCGGGGTGCACCGCATGACTTGACTTCGTTGTCGGCTAATCTATTCGTTTATGAAAGTACAATTCGCGAGCAATTGTTCAGGGTTTATTTTAAAGCAGCGGTGCCCAACAAAATATTAGTTCCACCTTCCGGGAATATTTGCCGGCATTCTTCTTTGACGATACGTTTTCGGACAATCGAGCATTTTTCTCTCTTTTTGGACACTTCACAGACTTAATGATCAAGTGATTAATCAAAGAACTGATCATTAGTCGCAGCCCTGCAGCACACCGGGCACGGGGAATCTGGAGCAAGTGAGTGTCTGCTTGGTAATAGATTAATCATGAAATCATTTCAACGCCAGCACTAGTAGAATTTCATTAGGGATTAAGAGCCTTATTATTTTTCAATGAACAGGTTCGTCGTTAAGTCTGTGAAATGCCGTGAAATAGTCGAAAAACCACAATTTCCCTGAATCCGGAGGTTTTTTTTTAATTTGTTTGACGAACACTTCAAAGCTTGGGTTTACATTCCTCATGGCAGTAACGTAATTAAAGTACCTAGGTGACTTGTTGACAGTCAACAAGACACCTAAACCCCAAATACATCCCGCCTCTGTGGGAATATCTCTTCTTCCAGCTTCTTTCTTGACTTTTCTCTTCGTCTGATCTGTCTCTGTGTGTGTGTGTGTGTGTGTGTGTGTGTGTGTGTGTGTGTGTGTGTGTGTTCTAGGGATGTTAGCACTGTTCGCAGGGGGTCGAAACCTTCCGTAGACACTATCTTTATGATATTCACCTCTCTCTCGCTTTCTCTCTCTCCCTCTCACGCTCCGTGTCTATCTCTCCATCGTTAATCTCTATTACTATTCAAATGCTGACATTTAAAGCAACTTCACATGCTGACTGACTGACTGACTGGCTGGCTGGCCGGCTGACTGGCGGGCAGATAAGGCAGGAGAAGAGAGAGGACAGGAGAGGAGGCGGGGAATGATAGAGAGACGGAGAGGAGAGAGCTTGTCGTTCACACAGAAAATTGGGAAATCCTCCTCACCTCTCTTTTACCTCCCTCCCCCCTTCACGCCTCCCAGTCTGTGAATGATTTTTACCCAGGAGCCCCGAAGGGAGTCAGATTTCGCTCGTTCTCAGGAAAACTGAACCCCCCCCTCCGCCCCCCTTTTTTTTGTGTGTTTGTTCTCCAATTTACCTCACCCCACACCCAATGCTCTGTTTGCAGTCTGCCTGTCCACCCCTTTCTTTCCGTCTCTCTTCCGTCTGTGCGGGACACAAACAGAGTTTGGTACCAGAGGTGCCCATTTAACAATTCAATATGAAATATAGGGCTTTAGGGAACACTGACACACTTCATCTTTTTGTCAAACATGGCAAGTCAACTTTTCTTTCCTCTTCTGTAGCAGTAAAAAAATGAACTGAAACCCACAGAAAACTTTTATGGCTGGCAATTAAGTGCTAAGATGACTCTGGACATTGGTAGCTTGTAACGTCACCGAAAGACTGACCCATAAAACATCTCTACAATCAGATCCCATGTCAGCCGGTGTCATTGTGAATGAGTCAGGGGGGAGTAATTACAGAGCCTTTAGTCGGCAGCGAGCAAAGCCGGTATTTTTTTTTTTTCCCCTCTTTTCGTTGGAGTAAAATCCCTAAACAACAAGTCTCAACTGGCTGCTTCTCTCCACCCTTCACCGCACACTTGACCTCAAACATGCTGACTTGCTGATTCTCTGCAGACGCTCCGCCTGCATAAACTTGAACCATATTATGACTCAAAGTGGGAAAAATCCAGGAGGCAATTAATATTTTATTGCAGCTGCCCTCGCCAAGCATCTAAACAGGATGTGAGTGATCTTTAATTCATAACATGTAAGCAATAACATTTCTAGGTTTTACTATACGGCTTCCCGGTGACGACGAGGCTCGATGGACGTTTCCCATCGAGTTATTACAAGAGGAGCCCGGACTGAAAAGGGATCAATACTGGACAGAATGGGGTCAGAATGATTGCTGGCAGTCGGTGGGCTTCGTTTGGGTGGAGCGCGAGCGGCGCCGCACCTGTATGTACCCACATGCCACCAGAGCCAGCGGAGCTGCATTATACGGTGACACTAAACCATTCATCATGTTCCCCTGATAGCTAACTGATAAATTACCAGGAGAATACAATCAAATAATGCTTTATCCATTGTAGATGATTTGAATGGGCCAATCACGGGGCAGGCAGGAGGCAGTTTGTTTCTGAGCCAATCAGGGCACAGCTGTGGTTTTGGACTGGAAAGCAGGTCTGGTGTGGACGAGATAAGAGCAGAACAAACACACATTAAACACCAACCCCCACAGACATGCACACACACATGCACACACACTGAAACAAACACGCAAGGTAAGTGAGGCCAGATGGAGCGGGAACGAGGAGAATTGAGGGGGGAAACAAATGCAAGGGACGGGGAAGAAAGACTGATGAGGAAGGGAAGGGGAAGAAAAGTGGGAAAGTAAAGAAGACGATGAGGACACCCAGCTGTGAGTTCAGAAAGAAATCCCACCCGAGAGCTATAAGCAGGTTAAATCTGAAGCAGCTAGCTTAGCAAGTCAGCACAGAGGCTGGTGACACACTGAACTGCCCGGCTGACTTCTCCAATTGTCCAGCAGGCTGGTTCAAAAGGCTGGCTGACTGATTTACTGACTGACTGGCGGGTCGGATTTAGTCTATCCTGTGTTTGTGCAGCAGAAGCACTTCTGTTGTTCAGCCTGTCGGACAAAAAGCAGTTCTCCCCACCGACACACAAAGAACAACCTGAAACAGCACTAATACTGGAGAGACCGACAGACACGGAGAGAGAGAGAGAGAAAAGAGAAGAGACAAACAAATAAACACACATAAAAAAAAATAAAAAATTTTAAAAAAAGGCCTCTAAAACATCCAACTTCAAAGAGGAAAAAAAGCGCCTAAAATAACAATTGGAAAATGTTTCTGGGACTTCTGAAACCAATAAAAATCAAATATGAAAAAAAATATCTCAAATAGAAAGAAAAAAAAAATGTGTCAAAGAAGCTCTTTTATCTGCGGTTGTGACACAGTTCTGTCGAACAACAAAAGATACCTAACGATAGCATTTACCGTCCTGGAGGAAATTTACTTTTTCACTGCCAGCACAGAAAAAGAAGCACATTACCCAGCGGTGGAAACCATAGAGACCCAAACAAAGGCAATAACACACAAGTGGGAATAACATACAAGCAGGACAGACAACTACCAAAGCACCGAGCTCCGAGACCGTCTGCAGACCTAAACACGTATTACATATTTCTGTTAGCGTGTCAGGATGGCTGCGCTCAGGCTAAAAAAACAAAACAAAAAAACGGGGACGTGTGCAACGATAACAGGCACAAAAAAAAAAAAAAAGAACCACAGCTGTATGTTACAACTGCCAAAACCATGTGTATACATGTACAACAACATAAACCAATATTTACAGCGCTGTGGTCAGTGTGTTTACTTCCAGAGGGAGGTGTATATTAAAAGGGGAGTTCTGTTTAGTGCAAACTTGCGTGTTATTCCCGCCATCGTTTCTACCGGCGATGATGACACCGCTCTCATTGCTGACATCCGGGGGGGTGGGGGGACGGGGGACGGGGGACGGAGACAAGGCCCCGACAGGGGGGAGAAACACCAGACGGCAGACGATGAGAAATGTTGCAGTAATGCAGCTTTATTTATTTGTACAACAAAGATAAACTATAAAATGATCCAAACTGTCCCTTGCACACGTTTCAAAGTGGAAAGACTTTGCGACGGTTCAGATTTGACCAACTTGCGTACATTTTTCCTCAAATGTCAGGTGCGTTCAGTTTAACGTCACCTCTAAATAATGACTAAGATGTCGGCTTGCTTACAGTCTTTTGGCGCAACTGGTGGCTCGTGTTTTCCGGAGGGGACGAGCGCGCCGACCCGCACCGCTGCTCCCTGAATCCTAACAGCCAACCCAGAACCGTCTCCTGCCTCAGACAACGCCTTCAGTTGAACTTAAGACTTTCTGGTTCCCCTTTAAACTACCGCAGGTACTGCTGTTGCGCGACGGGTCATTACTGACATATCGTTCGGTGACATATGCTCACTTTAAATTTGAACTCAAAATAACTGCCTTGTATTGCTTGTCCCGTTTAATTTGTGGGATTCGTGTTTCTGTTTGTGTTCCCACATCTCATTAATTACGTCAGTGTGTATGCAACTCATTTAAGCTTTGATTCTTTCAAAGCTTAAATTTCACTGAGCTCAAGATCTCATTTGCAAGATTAAAATATATATATATATATATATATATATATATATATATATATATATTATTTATTTTTTTCTCACACACTAATTAAAACAATCACAAATAGCATTTAAAATATCAGGAGTGTCTCTAGCTTGAGTTTGTTTTGGGGTTCAGTCTGGTAAAAAGGTGCATACTGAAGTATATCAGTGTTACTCAGTCTGCATTATTATAACTGACAGACATGATGGACAGAACTACAGAAAGACCCCAGTTTCATGTTATGTTGTAGCCAAAACAGCTTCTCACCAAAGCGGAAGAGAAACAACAGGAATGTGAGCGCACTGCCGCTTTCTCCTCTCCCTCTTTCACAAAACACACAAACAGGCACACCAGCCTGGAGACTGGAGAGGCCGCATACTGCAGAGTGTGCATTAATTTGAGTGTGTATGTTGTCACCTTCAGTTGTGAAATGTGGTCAAACATCACTTACGGGCTGCAAAAGAAAAAAGAGAGACTGGAGACAGAAAGAGAGAGCGACAGTGACAGAGAGAGAGAGAGACCGGGGAGGAAAAAAAAAAAAGAAAGGGCAAAATATGTGCTACAGAGACCTCCACTCCTCCTCCAGGTTCACAGCGTGTGTGTGTGTGTGTGTGTGTGTGTGTGTGTGTGAGAGGGGTAAATGAGTTTTGGGAGTTGTCGTCTCTTTACGATAGCTGTAACTGGCCCGAGGACAGCTGTTATTACACTTCACAACAGGGAAATACTGTATGTGAGTGAGTGTGTGGGCGACAGACACCGAGTGTGTGTGTGTGTGTGTGTGTCTGTGAGAGAGAATAGTTTTTACAAAAGGGACATGAGGAAACATTATGGTCATGTACTTTGTACTCGTGTCCTTGTGAGAGTGCAATGATAAAAGGAAGTTAAATATGGGCCACATTTGGAGACTGTATTAACAAAATATATACATTCACCTTGATTCAATTATTCATCCAGGTCTAGTTATCTTACAAACCCTTATGTTCCTGTGAGTGTGTGTATGTGTGATTATGTGTGTCTCAGAGCCAAGGAGTGGCTCATGGGAGGGAGAGGCCAGTTACCTACATGGGAGTGGTCTTTTAATAGGTGTGTGTGTGTGTGTGTGTGTGTGTGTGTGTGTGTCCATAGTTAAATGACAAAGCTCTGAGCAGGAAATGAGTCCAACCGGTTCCTGACACACATTCAGGTTACAGATCATTGCCTCAGGGTTACACACACACACACACATACACACACACACACACGCGCGCGCATAGACACACACAAACTCATGTACACACTATTAGACACTAGACACCATTGTTAAATGTGTCCCTTCTCTTGTTTCTTTATCCCTCTGTCTACATTTATTGAGGTCGACAGACAAAGATATGGGCTGGTTTGAGGTTTTGGTGGTCAGAGAAATGACTGGAGGGTTGCGGGTTTGAATCCCTGCATACACACACACACACACACACAGCAACAGACAATAAGCTGAGTGAACACCGTGAACTCCGGGTCACTGAAAACTGTCAGCCCTTCTTCGGGAAAACTCAAGAGTCCTCGACTTTCAGAGAAGAGACTTGTCTTCAACACGAACACTTTAAAAAGCAAAGTCTTGTGCGATTCACAAATTTGAAGCTCAGGCCCGAAAACAAAGTAAGCATCATCATCACACCCACCAAAAACAACGTGAAGTTGTCTCCCTGAAATGTCAGCGCAAACTGTTTTGAGATGAACTAATCTTAAAACAGGCCTTGAGAAAAAGTAGAACTAGATATCGATCAGTGAAACAGAGTGCTGACAAGTTCAAATAGCTGCAAGCAGTGTTGACATTTAACGATTAATAAAAATGATTTCACTCGGAGATATTGAACAAAGTTCAGATGTTCAACAGTTTGAAATGGCCGACCCCCCGGTGGGACAGCGCTTGTCATGAGGTTACATTTCAGCGTCTTTACTCTCCTCCATTACTTATAACATATTTCCTTCTTGGTTTGTCAGTGTTGTTTTGCTGGCTGAACACTCTTAGATTCTTTAAAAACTGAGCTTTGTTGAGAGAAGAGAGAGAGACAAGGCACAATTTAATGCTCTTGCAAATAGTGCGATATTTTTCATTTGTGATTAATTTGCCAATTCATTTTATTTTTTTTGCTTTACTTTGCTTTTGTGGCGTTACTGTAAAATGTCAACAAATGGTGAAATGTTCAATTCAGTTTTCTAAAACCCAAGGGAACGTTTTGTTTTTCCCAATCAATACTCCCCAAAGTCAAAAGTATTGTTTTGAATCATTCAAACAATTAATTGACTGCCAAAAATAGTTGCAAAAACACTGTGGATCCACTTATACTTGCTGTTTTTTTTTTTTTTTTCCGTATCTGAATTGAGAGTCCAAGGACGTATGGTGTACGCTGTACAGACTGCTAAACCCCCCCGAGGCAAATGTGTAATTTGTGACATTGGGCTATGTGAGTGAAACTGACTTTACTTGACTACAACAGACTCAGACTCGGGGAAAAAAGGAGAGTCCTGCACAGTTAGTAGATATATTTGTATCCTGTCGGTGTCGTGCAGATATCACCGCCACTTTTACTCCAAATGACAGCGAACGCTGTCTCTTGTAAGCACAAAATGTTTCCTGACCTTGACAAGAAAGCCTAACCATAGATTTGGGGACAACAGTGCATGAATGAGGAAATGGTGATGCCAAATGTCAAATAGACTGTAAAATCAGTTTTTAAACTGGCAAAAAAAAAAAAAAAAAAAAAAAAAAAAAAAAATAATTGTGTCACACAAGGATTTTGCATGACCTTGACAACATTTATTGCACTGCAAATTCTTGACCATTTGCAGACAGTAAGAATGAATGTACAAGGGAATTGAAGAGTCGTGTTGATTTGCACAGAAAAGCTCTATTGGAAGAAAAGACACTGAATTTTTTTTTTGGAAATGTGAAGTTAAAGAAAACATTCCCTTAAGAATAATTGGCCGTGTAGCTGACCCTGAAATGTCCATTACATGAGGAGTGTGTGTGTGTGTGTGTGTGTGTGTGTGTGTGTGTGTGTGTGTGTGTGTGTGTGTGTGTGTGTAAACTTTGAGGGGACGTGGCCTATTGCTTCAGGGCGTCCCACCCTGTTTTATCAAGCATGGACCCTCTAAGACGGACCGAGTCGGGGGAGGAGACGTGGGCGAGGGCATCACTGAAGCATATACGCAGCCGTCCCATGACCCTCAGACTCGGACACGAGCAGCGCACAGGCCACGCCAAATGAACACTACAAGTTAGCGCACAATGTACTCCTCGTAGTAGCACTGATTACTTCCATAACATTTCATTTACGCCAAAAGACAAAAGACTGCTGTTGCTCAATGTGAGCCGCCCGCATTCCTGTCCTCCTCCGCCGCTGCTGAAATCAACAGAAGAATCGCAGCCCGCAAGGACGTTTTCTTCTGTAAATGCGAGCTTTAACTGAACATTTTTCCGCAGGGTTAGCGACAGTTTAATGTAAGATTGTAATACCTTATTGGCCCTTCTGGGTAAATTCATTTCAGAATGCACATATCTGAGAAGTTTAGAGGTCAGGAGCAAGTGCAGAACAGGATGCCTGAAGCTGATAATGAATTACTGTTTTACTTGGAAGACATTTCAGCAATACTACAGCTTACTGCAACACATCAAAGAGACTGCAAGTGAACAAAGCAATCGCTAAATATATCCATATGTTCCCAAGGTTAAAAATGTACTTTCAATTTGATATCTTTCCCTCTTTTCAGGCTAAAATTATTCATTTCTAGAAGCTTGTGTTGCAAAAATGGCAGCAATAGAACTCCTCAGAGATTCAGCAACATTTATTTTTTTTTGTTTGTTTAATCAATCAAAATATCTAATGCGTTGGTCTTTTTTTGTTTGTTTGTTTTTTTTACTTCAAATGCTTCATTGAATTAACAAATGAATTCATTAACAGCCCACCAATTAATCTAATTGGGTGCAATTAAATTTCTTAACTATTCTGTAATATGTTTTAGCTCAATGATGTCTTAAAAAAAAGTTGGCTTGTGATCAGTATATCTCCACTGAAGTCAACAGTGATATGTTGCTAATTAAGATGGGCAGCAGACTGCAATTAAAAGTCGCCGTGTTCTCAGAGGCGAATAGGTCGGATTTGATTGACATACAGAAATTTGATCAGCACAAACTGACACAAACCCCCAGTCTCATATGTTGAGTTTTACCTCTGATTTGCAGTGAGTTAACATCACCATGTTTTTATATGTGGTCTTGAGGCGCATGCTTTCAGTTCACCTGGAGTTGCTGGTGCCACGTCTTCACTGTTCAGGTAAAGTAACTGTGAAACGTTTCATTCTGACGGAAAGAAATCGTCACTTAAGCAGTGCCAGCTGACTTGACTCGAAGTTTTATTAGAGGTCCCTCAACATTATTATATCGCTAAGTCAGCACAAATAATTGAGAAAGCTTTATCCCAGTCGGAACAAAAATCTGTAGTTGCTTATGATCGTTCATGTGTGAGTGCTGCCCCACATCTTTTAAAAACTTTCC